>NC_050465.1:33021353-33253982 GCF_903995425.1 Onychomys torridus
TATGACAGTGGAAAGCATAGAAAATTTAGAATGTGCATATCATTGAACAGTACATGCTTGCATGCTATTGAAAGTGTACGTGCTTTTGGTCCATGCAATATTACTTAATTTCTTTGGGCATTATTTTTGCAAATGTGATTATAAACAGAATTATTGCCTCACATCTATAGGAAGTTATATTAATTATCAAAAGGGGAAAATCACAAATGTTTTTTCAAGGAAGTGAATACATAGATAAATGTTTCATAATCTCAAAAATAAAAAAGTAAACCAAGTGGGGCAGTGGTTGTACATGCCTTTAACCCCAGCACTTGGCAGGGAGAGGCAAGTGGATCTCTGAGAGTTCAAGGCCAGCTTGGTCTACAGAACTAATTACACAAGGGAAGCCTGTCTTGAAAAATAATAGATAGATAGATAGATAGATAGATAGATAGATAGATAGATAAATAAATAAATAAATACCTGGAGTTTTTAATCATACAGGTCTTTCACTTGCTTGGTTAGAGTCACTCCAATATATTTTATATTATTTGTGGCTATTATAAAGGGTGTTGTTTCTCTGATTTCTTTCTCAGCTCTTTTATCATTTGTATATAGGAGGACTACTGAATTTTTTTAGTTAATCTTATATCCTGCTGCATTACTGAAGGTATTTATCAGCTATGGGAGCTCCCTGGTAGAATTTTGGGGGTCACTTATGTATACTATCATATCATCTACAAAGAGTGAAAGTTTGACTTCTTCCTTTCCTATTTGTATCCCCTTGATATCCTTTTGTTGTCTTATTGCTATAGCTAGAACTTCAAGTACTATATTGAATAAATATGGGGAGAGCAGACAGCCTTGTCTTGTTCCTGATTTTAGTGGAATTGCTTTCAGTTTCTCTCCATTTAATTTGGTGTTGGCTGTCAGCTTGCTGTATGTTGGCTTTATCATATTTAAATATGTCCTTGTATGCATGATCTCTCTAAGACTTTATAATGAAGGGGTGTTGGATTCTGTGAAAGGCTTTTTCAGAATCCAATAAAATAATCATGTTGGGTTTTTTTTTCTTTCAGTTTGCTTATATGTTAGATTACATTGACAGATTTTTTTGTATATTGAACCATTCCTGAATATCTGGGATGAAGTCTACTTGGTCATGGTGGATGATCTTTTTGATGTGTTCTTAGACTTGGTTTGCAAGTATTTTATTGAGTATTTCTGCATTAATGTTCATAAGGAAAATTGGTCTGTAATTCTCTTTTGTTTTGTTGAATCTTTGTGATGTTGAGATATCAGGGTGACTGTGGTCTCATAAAGTGAATTTGACAATGTTCTTTCTGTTTCTATTTTGTGAAATAATTTGAAGAGTAATGGTAATAGATCCTCTTTGGATGTCTGATTCTGTATTAAAACCTCCTGGCCCTGGGCTTTTTATGGTTGTGAGATTTTTAATGACTGTTTCTACTTATTTAGGCATTTTAGATCTATTAAAATTGTTTATCTGACCTTGATTTTACTTTGGTAGGTGATATCTATTGAGAAAATTATCCATTTCTTTTAGATTTTCTTATCTAATGGAGAATAAGTTTTTAAAGTCTATCATTAAGATTCTCTGAATTTCCTCTGTTTCTGTTGTTTTGCCTCTTTTTGAAAAAGGAAATCGAAAAGATATCAGAAAATGGGAAGATCTCCCATGCTTATGGATCAGTACTATTAAAACTGGCCATCCTACCAAAAACAATCTATAGATTTAATGCAATCCCCATCAAAATTCCAACACAATTATTTACAGACATTGAAAGAATAATACTCAGCTTCATATGGGAAAAAAACAGGATAGTTTAAACAATCCTAAACAATAAAAGAACTTATGGAGGTATCACCCTCTCTGATTTCAAGCTACAGAGATTTTAAGCTACTACAGAGATACAGTAATAAAAACCACATGATTTTGGCATTAAAACAGACACATTAGTCAATAGGATCAAATCAAAGACCTTGACATAAATCTACACCAGAGGGGTCAGGGACTCCACGAAAACACAACCCATAGAATCAGGACTCATGGGGGCTTGCAGTGATCAGGGAGCCTGTAGTGATCTAACCTAGATCCTCTGCATGCATGTTATGGCTGAGTAGCTTGGTGTTCTTGTGGGATTTCATATCAGTGGAAGCAGGGATATTTCTGACTTGTTTGCTTTCCCCTCTTATTGGGTTGCCTTGTCCAGCCTTGATGTGATTGTATGTGCCTGATGTTATAGTAGCATATTATGTCATGCTTGGTTGATATCCCTGGTAGGTCTGCTCTTTTTTCAGGGAAGATGGAAGGAGGGTGGATCTGGGGGAAAGGGGAGGTGGGAGGAAGGCTGGGGGAGAGAAGAAGGGGAAACTGCAGTTGAGATGTAATATATTAGAGAAGAATTAAAAAAGAAATAAATAAGTAAACACAAAACCAACTAATCAAATTACTGAAATTACCACAAATCCGAGAAAGCAATGTTGTTTCTAAATAAGCAAAACCCTTTTTTGATTATTTACAACAAGCTAATATGATTGAGCATTTGACATTTGCCTGTATTAGGATGAGCATTTTAAATCAAAACTAGCTAAATATCAGAAATTTTGCTTATTTCAACTAATAATCATTTCTTTGTCCAAAACGGGAAGATACTGACATATATTTATTCTCATTAGTTATTCAAGAAAGCTACTAAGAAACTGATGACCTGTCCCTACTTATGACCACGAATATTTATCTCAGTTCAAATTAACTCTTAAATGCTTTTTAGCCAAATTAGGTAGTTGATACTGTGAGATTAGAGCTGGGCAGCTACAGTGGGGCTGTGGCTCAGTGTGTGGACTGACCACAGCATGCTGTTCACCATCCGTCACACAGCTGGTGAGTTGTTTGAACCCCACTGCTCACTTACAGTAAATGCCTCCTATGTGGTTTCAGAAATGGAGAAATCTGAGGCTTTTCTCTTCTGACTTACAGAATAACATCAGATTTCTAAAGGACTTCAAAATGTGGGCTGGAATTTCAAACTCTGCCTTTGCCACATTGCATACAGTTCTTGTCTGATTGCCACATTTAAAATTTCCTTAAGAATTGCTCACTTATGACTCATATTACAAAAATGTGACCTACTTAGAGCTCTACCAGCTTAGAAAACTACTTAAAAAGATATGTGAGTAGAAGCTAATATATTTCTATACTGTTTCAAAAAAAAGGAAACTTAGATTTAATAGATCTTCTAAATATATGTACTTGTTCATGTAGAACTAATCATTGTTCACACTCAGTTGGTTGGCAGGATTTTCACTGTCTCTTCTCTATAACATCCATGACTTGAATGTATTTTATAGTGATATATAAAAATACACTTTATAACAATGTATACCTAAAATTACATTTTAACTTATTTGTGATTTTTAACTCAATTTCTACTGCAGAAAATTCAAGTTAATTAATTTGATTTTTGTGTAAAATAGATTTATGTTTGAATCTCAGTTTTGCCATGTACTATAAAAGTACAAGCTATGAAACTGGCTAAAATCAATTAACTCATTAATTCTGCTTTGTGATTGATAGGATGATTTTTTTTTAATGGGCTAGGGTGAGACCAAATAATAAATATAAAATACATAACTTAATAAGTGGTCTATATTAACTGATGTATAAGAGTACTATATATTAATAGTACTAATATCTCCTAGTAGCTAAGAAACCGAACTAAGAAGTCCACTAATCATAGATACTTTTACCATATAAAGACTATATATTTTATATATTATCATATTGTGTGTGTGTGTGATCAACTGATGCACATCACAGAATTAACGCAAATCAAACAAGCTAAAAAGAACAGTTTCATAAACTAAAACCAGGTTCAAAACGTAAGAACAGGGCTCATTATTACCTGCAAGTTCAGGTCAACAACAAACATCCTTAGCTCTCTCCATATTCCTAAATAGCAAAGCATCCCAGGTATTACAGAGGCCTACATAGCCATCACTCCTAGCAAGAATCACAAACAGAGGAGGTTCTTGGGCACGGCTGCAGAGATGGGTTTCACAAACAAGATCCTTGCCAGCCAGAGTGTCACCTGTAAGCCTTGACAGAACAGTGCTCCTCTGTCACAGAGGTGACATTTGAATGAGGGTCTGGCAGTCAGGAACTCTTTTCCTTTTAGGAAAAATCTGAGGCTGTTTAGGTTTCCAACATGGGAACATCTACAGAAATGCTCCTGCTAAAAATAGGGGGCTTCCTGTGGTAAAATCAAAAGCCCATGCCCAACAGGCCAGCGGAGAAGTTCAGACAAGGACTAGAACAGAAAGTCATAGAAACATTAGAGATGCAAAGTGATGCAAGCAGTGTGGGTGGAGATGGGGTCTTTTGTCACAGAAACCATAGAATCACATTGGAGGGGAATATTAAGAACATGTGGACATGCCTTCACAGGACTTGAGCTAGGGCATGAAAAGCACAGCACTGCTGTAGAGACTAGGCTCTCCAAATGGAGAAGTAACTTCTCACTGATTTGCTGGGATCAGCTAGGCTTAGTAATTTTACAGTTGCCTTGAGCATGGTATTGAAGACTTTTTTTTCTTCTTTTGTGCAAATATCCTGGCTTTGTAGTTAGAAGTCTAATCAGCAGCCAGCTTGTCCTGGAAATTGCTGAGTTTTTTTTTTTTTTCCAAATGGTTTGAACACCCTGTACATTCTTGCTTGTGTTCCATCTGGGCCAAGTGATAAGGCTGATGGTGTTGGCGTACCAGCTGCCATAGCTGCAGAAGGAGCACAGAGGCAGAGCATGAGAAAACACACCCCATGCTGTCAGTGGACAACCAAGGTGTCTACATGCAGAGCTGAGTAGAATCTGATCTAGAAATTCTGGCAACAAGAAGCCAGGAACAATCTGAGGACAGAAATGCCAAGCCTTTTATCCCATTGCCGCCACCCATCAAACACCTGAAAGCCTTAGTGAGGAGGCAATGTTTCGGCACAAGTGGCCATCAAATTTCTGTTTCAGGGTTATAATTGCTGTGATGAAAACCATGAACAAAAGCGACTTGTTGAGAAAGGGTTTATTTGGCTGCTGTGTCCTGAACTGCAATCCACAGAGAGAAGCTAAGCAAAAACTCAAAGCAGGGCAGGAGCCTGGAGGCAGGAACTGATGCAGAGGCCATGGAGGAGTGCTGCTTACTGGCTTGCTCCTCATGGCATGCTCAGCCTTCTTTCTTATAGAACCCAGGACCAGCAGCCTAGGGATAGCACCACCATGGGCTGGGCTCGCCCCCATCAATCACTGATTTAGGAAATACCTTACAGGTTTGCTTGTAGTCCAGTCTTCTGGAGGCATTTTCTCAATTGAGGTTTCCTCCTCTCAGATGACTCCAGCTTCTGTCAAGTTGACATAAAACTAACCAGTACAGTCCCTGAAAAGTAACCTGTACCCTGTTGCCATAATCCACTTGTGGGGGTGGAAGGTGGGGGTAGGAGGTGGAATATATGTAACAAAGCCAGTAAAACAATAATGTGTTCCCAACCTGGCTGAGCTCCAAAATCAATGGTTTTCAAGTCAGTTAAGAGCAGGTGAAACTAGGGGGTTAATTAGGTTTTTCTTTACCCATCAACTGAGAATGGATAGCCTGTGCTAGTTGGAAGGCAGAGATGTATTGGTTAGAGTAGCTCTGGAGACTAGGTAACATATACATGATGGCAATATGCAAATGACCTATATGAAAGGTGGGGTAATTAACTGTGCTCATGTGCTAAAGCAGAATCTCCTGGAGGAATGAGAAATATGCTGTCCACTCTTAGTGGTTCTATAAAAAAATAATGTAATTCTGGGAAGGAACTATGAGAACATATTTAAGCCCCAAACTCCATGGTGCATCAGCAGAAACCCAAAGATATACTTGACTCAATATACATTACTTACATGTAAGAAGTCCCACAGCAAGATCAGTCCTGGTCTGGAGTGTTTAAAGGGAATGCAATGACTCTAGAGCTGTGTTCTCAACCCTCCTAACGCTGCGGCCTTTGAATGCAGTTCCTCGTATTGTGGTGACTCCCAGCTATAAAAGTGCTTCATTGCTACTTCAGAACTGTAATTTCACTACTGCTATGAATCACAATTTAAATATTTGATATGCGACCCCTGTGAAAGGGTCATTTGACCCAAATGGGGTCATGACACACAGGTTGAGAAGCACTTCTCTCTAGAGTAAATCATGACCAGAAAGGAAGTTCTACTGCTAAATAAAAGAGGTTTCAGGAAATAATTTCTGAAACATTTCAGACCACAGTGTGATAGTTTTTCTTGTGGTCCTCCTTTGTGGAAGGTGGAGACTCTACACCTTTCCAAACAATGATAGTTAGATTTAGGAAAAGATTACACATCTCTTGGATCAACTCCTTTTTTCCCCTAAGGTCTGGGAAATTAAGTAATGAGGTCATTTCTCAGTGACAGTAGGATTTGTCAGTGATTCTCACTCAGGAATATTGACGGTGAAAAGATGGTGTCGGCCGCCTCTTCTAGTAATACAGAACACAAAAGAGTGTAGTTTGTTCACATGTTACACAAAAGACACTTTGAACTTGAGAAATGACTTACCCCATAAAGTGCTTGCCTTGCAATTTCCATTCAATTCCCAGAAACCTCCAAAAAGAAAGAAAACAAAGGAGCTGAGTATAGTAGTACATGCCTTTAATGCCAGTTCTGGGAAAGCAGAAATGGGAGAATTCCTGGGCCCCCTGGCCAGACAGCCTACCCAAACTGGAGAGTCACTGGTCTAGGTGACCCTGCTTCATAGCACAAGGTAAAAAGCTCATAAGGAATGACTCCTGAGCATGCCCTCTAACCTACACATGCACTTGCACATATGTGTACATGTGCACACATGTAATCTCTCTCACACAAACTTCATAATCATTAGTACTATTCTCTCATCCTCTCTGTTCTTCCCACCAACCCAATATAATTTATACATGTACTTTTTGTCTCTGCATATTTTTATAATGTGTTTTTCTATATCCCTCCTGTCTAACTACAATTCTGTACTCATTCATCAACATCTCCCCATCTTCTTTTTACCACTACCCTCTCCCTCTGAATTCATTTTTCTCAGATTTCATATAACATATAATTTTCTTCTTATGGAATGTGAGATCATGAAGTTATTGTTTTTCAATGTCTGTATTTAGTTCTCCATGTATGTGTGTGTGTGTGTGTGTGTGTGTGTGTGTGTGTGTGTGTGTACCACATTTTCTTTATTCATTTGTTGTTAGGTACTTAGATTCACTCTACATCTTTGCTATTATGTTAGCACAGCACAAAACGTAAGTGTTAAATATGTCTTCCACATATTATTTCATATCCTTTGGCAATAGACCCAATAGTAGGATTTCTGTGCCATGGGGATATTTTTAATAATCAAGCTTTTTCATAACCAACATCTCAAATGTGGCATATGCTTCTGCCACATTCACTACACTATGCTACCATTCTGACAATACTTATTGTAAACATTTTTCTGTCTGCTTAGTACTTTCTTCCTATGGAACTCATTGTTCCGAATGGATAGTACATTGGAGAATGTGAGTATCCTTCAGCTCAGGGTACTACCTTAGATCTTAAAGTCTATTTTGATTTCATACTAAAACATCCACGTTCAAAAAGAAAAAGAATGAGAGGACTTTAAGGAGAAAAGTATGAACAACAAAAACAAAACAGACATACCACATACAGTATAGAAAAAAAACTTGATAAAAGTAAGGAGATGGGCTAAAGGGAAGAGTTCAAGATTAAAGAATCACGGCTTTTAAGTTTTAAGCTAGTAGTTTAAAAACAGATTTCTAGAAGACACAAAAGAAAAATGGTTAGAAATTATTGACAGAGATTTTTTCTTTAGAAAGTAACCATACATCATGCATAGGAAAACAGTCATTTTGAATTTGGGTTACTCATATAAAAGTGGATTATATATACACAAAAATGTTGGTTTCCAGCAAACATGTAGTAGTCTGTGTATTTATTGTAAAAATGATGATGATATTTTTTAGAAAAATACTAGCTCAGCCACAAACACTTCTATACTAATGTCAAGACTAATTTCAAAAAGCTAAAACCAATAAAATTCACATGTCAAGAATTTAATTTTGTAGCTAGTATATTACACTAGGATGTCTTTGTAAAGATCTGCGGTAGGCTGTTATACAGCTCCTTGATAGAACACTTGCCTAGTGTCCAAGGGTCCTGCGCTACATTCCCCAGTACTACAAATCCAAACAAAAGGAGAGAACAAAGCAAAAGACCTGGCTCACAACTTGCTTGCTTCAGAAGATTTTCCTAACTCCATATAGTACCCAAATGCGCATCTCCAAACAATGTTGGTTCAATTATTTCTATATTTTCCAAGGCAGAGTATATGTATTCAACATTTAAGTAAACTTGTGATGTACTTTCATAATGAATCATCTAACTAGCCCAAAGCTCACAGAGTTATAGTTCTCTATACAGAGTAAGATCTAAGCAGTTTTCCAGGAGGAATATACTCCTCAGTCAGGAAGAAACTAACATTCACTGGGTCCACCTAAAAGCCCTCACTTCAAAAGCATAGGACTACTACAACCTGTCATTAACCACTGCTGTGGTGTGAGTCTGAAATACCCCAAACATGATCATGCTTCAAATTGTCCACTATTTTGAGAGGCTTCGGAAGACTTTGGAGGTGGGGCCTGTCTGAGGAAAGTAGGTCACTGGAGATGAGCCTTTGAAGGTTATAGGCAGCCCTGGTGCCAGCGCATTTCCTACTTCCTTGGTCACTGTGACATGAACAGTCACTGTCTCATGTTCTTCCTACAACAAACAGCTGTCTTGCCATGTCTCTCCTGCTGTTGGACAAGTACTCAAGAACTGTAAGTGAAAATGAACGCCCTTTAAGTTATTTCTGTCACACTACACAAAAGAAACTAATGTAACCACCAATTCTAGAGCTAATGAAAAAAATACTCTTTTTTTCCTTCAGAAACACATGAAAGTGAATTTAAAGAAATACATATTTATATGTTTTATAATAAATTCCCATTATTTAGAATACATTTGAATAACTGTCTTTTAATATTTATAGAAACAATATGAGATTGTCAGGCTAGATTATTTTATTATTATTTTACAAAGAGAAACTTTTAGGGCAGCTATTGATATATCACTACAATATGACCAGAAGGGGTGAGACAGGGAGCAGTAAGATGTCTATCCAGAAATCAGATTGAACACCATAAATAGCAGGAGTTAAAGGAGCTTAAAATTTATGCATCAAACCACTGACCCAAAATGCTGCACAGCCATGAATAACTAGGAAAGAATGGCAACTGTGTAATCTGTCTGGTACAAAACTCTGATGAATGGAGCTTCTTATTTGGAGACGGAAAACCCTTCAGTTGACTGACTATTCATTAGACAGTGTCTAAAAGTCAGACTCCAGGAAGAGACTAAAGAAGGACATAGAGGCATTTGTCATTAATTTGTCTTTACGACTGCTTCATGACACAAGGAATAGCCTCAACATCATACCAAATTTTAGTTGACCATTACATGCTATGATCATAATGGCTACCAGTAATATTACCACAAAAAACAGTAAGTCCAACTATCTACAACCTTCACTCACTCAACAAATAGTTACCAAGTGTGCATTCTATACAGGAGCATTGTTAAGATGTGTAGCAATGTACAGAATGAAGTCTCTGATCTTTTGGGACTTTTCCTCTAAAAGTATCAAAAATAAAAATTTAACAATGACATAATTGACATTAAGAGTGGATCTGGGGAAAGGGAGGCTGGGGGAGCTGGGAGGAGTAGCGGGAGGGGAAACTGTGGATAGGATTATTGTATGAGAGAAGACTATTTTCAATAGAAGAAGGAGGAAGAGTAAGAATGAAAGCAAAGGGGTAGACGGAAGGCCTCTCTGTGGAGGTGATTTGAACAGAGGCTTACAGAAAGTGAACGATGGGGCAGTGGTAGCGCACGCCTATAACCCCAGTACTTGGGAGGCAGAGCCAGGAAGGTCTCTGAGTTCCAGGCCAGTCTGCACTGCAGAGTGAGTTACAGGACAGCCAGAGCTACTCAGAGAAACCCTGTCTTTAATAATAATAATAATAATAATAATAATAATAATAATAATAATAATGATGAACATATTGGTAAAGAGAATAAGCAGAATATCCAAAGATGACTGCAGAGGGTTTGACACAGGTGTTTGCTCATCATATAAAAATAAAAATCCTTCTCTCATCAGGCCGTTGATGGAACAGAACAAGGCTGATTAGACAGAGGAAAAAATGAAAGAGAGGCTAGGGAGATGTCTCTTCAGTAAAGTGCTTGTCAAGAAAGCATGAGGAATAATTTGACCTTCAAAACCCACATAAAGAGCTGTGTGCAATTTGAATCCCAGCACTGGGAAAGTGAAGACAGGAAGGACCCTGAAGCAGGCTGACCAATCAGCCTAGCCTCCAAGCTATCCCAACTAGATACCTCATAATAGCAAATAAAAGCCCCATTATCAGAAGTGGATTGCCTCTTTTTGCATTGATGGTCAATGGAGTCATACAGACTCCCAAACGTTACAGTCTATTGCCACTGCTCTTGGCTACCCTCTAGAATTTGATGGTAAGATTATATCACCAAAACCACCACATACTTGTGCCCTTGGAGATACGAAGCTGATACTCACCTGGAAGCTGCATCCTTACTGATGCTGGCAGGGTCTATGCATGTTGCTAGAGGAGAAAGGAGTCCTCAATCTCACCCAGACATGAATAAGATGCACCCACTGGTGTGAAGGTGGCATCAATGTAATGGAAACAGCCAACCACTTTCTGATGGGATCTAAGACCCACTGCATGAGATGGAACCTATACCTGGCATCAATAAAAAGACCCAACATCTGTGGCTAGATAGATCATTGGCCCTACAGGAGAACCCAATACTATTATTCTGCTAAGTTGACATAGTATTACTATGACTCTTGATGACTTATTATTATCCCCTTAGCTCAGAGCATCTTTCAAGCCTCATCACTGTAGCTTGTCATTGCAGTAGACAGCACACAGAGAGACACCCCCCATTGGTCAACATTCAGAGAATAAGAGACTATGGAGTGTTCAGCATTAAATGGAACATAACACACACACACACACACACACACACACACACACACACACACACACACAGGGATCTTAGCCAAAGAGGCATCAGAAAGAATTTATGTCAGAGGTGATGGATGGCATCAAGAAAATGGTGTTTTCCAGAGACAAGAGAGACATTACACATATGAACTCCTAACAATTACAACAGTATGCACAAGATCTGCACAAGCTCCCACCAGACAAAATCGCAACATAGAGGGAACAGAGAGCATAACATCCAACAGCTAGGCTGGGCAGCCGTGATGCATGCCTTTAATCCCAGCATTCAGGAGGGAGAGGAAGACAGATCTGTGAGTTCAAGGGCAGACTGGTCTACAGAGTGAGTTCCAGGACAGCCAGAGCTACATAGAGAAACCCTGTCTTGAAAAACACAAAATAATAACAACAACAACAACAACAAAAATCCAACAGCTAGCTGAGGAGCTACTGGCATTTAAAAGATACCAAGAGAGGGAAAGTCAGATTATTTTAAGGTCCCACTTCCAAGACTAACTGCACAACAAAAAGTACACTCGATGGAGATATAAATTAAAAAAAAAAAAACATATTCACAATGGAAGTGAATATGTTCAAAATACATTGCATAAAATTTCCAAAGAACTAATAAAAATATTATTTGCAAAAGCACTTTTACTACAGGATAAATGTTCAACCCAGTGAAGACAAAACTTACAGAATGATGGAATACATTTCAAACTAAATACATGGAGTTATTTTCAAAACACTTTAAAGAATACAACTGAAAGAAAAGAAAAATGTTTCTAGTAAAAATGGGTACTGAAACCTAATAGCTTTTTCTCAAAAGATATAAAAATGACCAAGACTCTAAAACTCAGGTAAAAAAGTGGACAGCTACAGAGTAATGACACCTAAGGTTGTCCTCTCATCTCTACACATGTGCACACACACATATGCACATGCACACATGCAATGGAAATTAGTTTACTGGAGAATCAGAGAAATCTGTGTGGTGAAATTTCTTAAGCTGTCACAGGAGCAACTGGAACAAGCTCTAATATGTAGATTGTTAGAGCAGGCCACAGAGAAGCCCTGGTCACTGTAACAAAATGTTCCCACTTCATCATTAGCCTATTAATACTCTCATTTCATCCACACACCAGGGAAAACTCAAGAAACTCCAGGGGTGGGATGTCCTCTACCACCACCACCACTACCAGTAGAAAATTTTCTATACTGAAAATTATGTTTAGATGCACGTATCAAAATCCAATTCTTGTGACTCATCCAAACAGAAGTGTGTCTTTTCACTTCTAAGTTTTAGAGATTAGCAATCTTGTGCTGAGCCAGCAAAGATATATTAACAGCATCTTCTACAACTTAATGATCACATGATTGTTCCATATCAGTTTTCCACTGTCAAGACCTACTAAAAAATCCTATGGCAGGAGAGGACTAAGGACTCAGGACAATTTGATTCTATTCATTGGCTAAATTGATACAGTGTCTGAACAGATATGTTTATAGTCATAGACAGTTTGCACTCTCAACCTGCATGAGAAAAACCTCTCTTTCCAACTAGCTAGGATGAATTCAGAGTTTATGGATTCACAAGGTGCTGATGATAAGTGACAGTTTGGTGTTCAGTCCTAAACAAGACATTTATATAAGCCCCTCTAAGGCTCAGTGGACATTACAGAAAAAGGAAGCAGAAGGATTGTAAGAGCTGGAACATAGGGAGAAGGGCTGTAAAATCCATCTGAAAAATATACAACTATTGTCATCTCAAACTCTCAACCACGACACACAGCTGCAAGAGAATAGACACATCAGCAGCCATAAGAAAATGGAAGAGATACTCAGGGCCCCCCAACTCTTCAATGCTGAGATATTTCCTATGGACAGATTCAGGGAAAGGGGAAGTCATTGTCTTCAGTGGTATATCCCTTGGTGATTCCATCAGGTTTCAATGAATAGTGCTAATCTAGTGGTCACATAGATGTCCCCTGCTAAACAAAAGAGGTCACATGGCAAAATCAAACATCTTTAATCTGGAAAAGGAACAGGTGGTGAAGAGAGGTGATTTGGGAGGGATTAAGGGAAATGAGAGAGGGAGGAAAGGATGGAGGGAGGTGAGAAAGGGAAGAATGGAGGGAGATGAGGGAGGGAAGGATGGAGGGAGGTGAGAGAGGGAGGAATGGAGGGAGATGAGGGAGGGAAGGATGGAGGGAGGTGAGAGAAGGAGGGATGGAGGGAGAAGAGAGAGGGCGTGATAGTGACCAAAACATTATGTCAAAAATTTACTTAATGTATGTGAGAGAGAGAGACAGAGAGAGGGGGGAGGGAGAAGGGAGGGAGGGGGAAGGGAGGGAACTTGGAGGGAAAATGAACAAATATGTAAAATGTGAGTTTAATCTTTGTGGTCTGCCTCCAAGAAACAAGAATCCCAGTCTAAATGTGAGACAAATATTACAGAAAGCGGCTGTAGCATTCTATAAGACACTTGATTAGGCTTCAAGACTATAAGAAAAATAAGGAAGCACATGGAACTCTGTCATAGTGGAAAGGAACCAGAGGAGACATGCTGGTTAAATGCAATGTGATATCTTAGATGAGATCTTGGAACAAAAAAGAAATATTAGGGAAAAGCTAAGCTATCTGGATAAAGCAGAGCTATCTTTTCACAGTAGTGAGTCTGTATTAGTTAACTCATTGTGACAAAGCGTCAGGCTAAATGTAGTGATTTAAAGGAGAATGACCTCTATAGGCTCCTGTATTTTAATTTTTGGTTCCCAGTTGGTGGACTGTGTTGTGGGGTATTTGTACACTGTGTGAAGGTGTATTGCTGTGATTGGTGTAATAAAAAGCTGAACGGCCAATAGCTAGGCAGGAGGTATAGGTGGAACTTATGGGCAGAGAAAGCAGCATGGGCAGTACCAAGAGATTTTGAGCCAAGTGACAGAATGTAGATTAAAATAAATACAAATTAAAATAAATATGTTACCAGAGCTAGTGATTTTATTTGTATGTTAATAAATAAACTTTGCCTGGAGATCAGAGGTCATAGTGAGCCAAGAACAGCAGTCAGGCTGAGCTTTCATAATTCATAAGAAGCCTTGGTGTCATTATTTGAGAAGTGGCTGGAGGAACAGAAAAAGAGTCATTGCAGGACTGTTTAGGAAGGATTAGGAGGTGTGGTTTTGGAGGGGGTATGTGACTGGGGGTGTGTCTTGCTCTAGATCCAGTCTCAGCTCTCCTCCACTCAAGTATTACAGTTGTTGCATGAATATTCTTAATAATGCAAGTCTACTCTACTTCCTTCTTGGGGATCAGATGTAAGGACCATGCCTGCCTATCAGCCACCGTGCTCTGGCCATGATGATCATGGACTAGCCCAATGAAACTGTAAGCAGGCCACCAATCAAATGGTTTCTTTTATGTTGCCTTGGTCATGGTATCTCTTCACAGGAGTAGAACAGTAACAAAGACACTAATATAAGGTTTTAACAAGGACAAAATGAGATCGAGTAGATGGAAATGCTCCATATTACCCTCACAAGATTTCTATCAGTAGTCATTCCAGATTACTTTAAAAATATAGCCTAACTTAAAAGCTTCAAAAACTACCATGTGAATTTAGAGTTTCTCTCTAATCTGAACCACATTCACCATTAATTTTTAAAATATACTAAAATTGCATGCTATACAGAACAATTGTGCTTGGTCTAAGTAATTGAAACCAGAATTGAGATGCTTGGAACAGACAGCACCTCTCCTGCCTCTTCGACCGGTAGGCTGGCTTTCTTCATTGGGCTCTTCTTCTCATAAATAGACGAGGGAAATCGTGCAGTGTTTAACACAGGAAGCTCTTCCTCTTCATATCCTTCTCTTGAAATGCAGACGTCCACGATTGTAGATTTTGGAAGGTTGAAGTCTATAGTTGCTGCCTCCAGGGCCAGACAGATCTCAGTTTAACCCTCACTGCATCTGTTCCGCTGGATGAGTCAGTGACTATTTCTCATCTGGTTTTCCAGTTTTAGAACAGAGGCAGTAATTTAACTCACTTCATGGTTTCGATGTGTGATTTGCATGAGAAACTATGTGGGAATCCTTTCACACAGGACTTAACACATAACTCTCAAGGAAAATGTTAGCAATAGCTTTCTCATTCAACTTGTAAAAGGTATTATACACAGGGGTTTGTGATGATATTTCCACACATGCACATGATTTACTTCCGTCATGTCCATCCCTACTATTGCTCTTTCTTATCTCCCTTGTACTTTCCCTCTTTCTGCATCCCTAATTATTCACCTTCATTTCATGTTTCTTTTTTTCTTAGCTTCAGCATAAGAAGGGAAAAATATACTTATTTTTACAGGACTAATTTATTTCACGTAACATAATGATCTCCAGTTAATTTCCATGAACTCCATCTTCACTTTTAGTCATTAGAGCTGTTTACCAAATGCTTCTGCTCCTACTCCTTTCTGTTCCAGGACATGGTAAATTTCTCTTTCTGGTGCTTTCATGGCAGGAGATAGGAGGGTAGAAAATGTGACTCATTCTGTCTAAAAGATGTGAGACCAAGTGATGCGTGTTAATTCTAGGACAATAGGAAACTCTGCGGTCCTCTCTATTGCAACAGGCAAGTTTAAGGAGACAGCTAGACATTCTGTCAGCATCCAGCACTGAGCAGTACCAGTGAGCAGGACTCTGATGCTGGTCTCCAATGACATAATGCCTTTTAGGGGATGAAATGGCTTGGTGGGTGTGGTGATATTTTATTTGTACTGAAATGTGATATTTTATTTGTATGTTAATAAATAAAGTTTTCCTGGAGATCAGAGGTCATAGCAAGCCAGGAACAGAATTCAGGAAGTGGTATCTCACGCCCTTAATCCAATCACATGGCAGGCAAAGTCTCTGTGTGGTCAAGGTCACAGCCAAGCATGGTGACACAAACCTTTAATCCCAGTACCAACTATAGAGACCTGGAGGTCTGTATAAACAGAAAGTCATGTGGTTGGGTTTAGAGCCAATGAGAAGGCAGAACAGAAAGGCAATAAAAACACAAGTCAGGCAGGAAGGAAACACTCTCTGGGGAAACGACAGCGGTGAGGTAGTAAGATAAGGTAGCCGTGACTCTCTGATCTCTTTGGCTATTTACCTATGTATTTGGCTCTGCGGTTCTTATTTACTAAGACTGTTTAGAATTTCATCTACATGGTGGTTAAGAGCGCTCAAACTGAAAGCATGAGACTGGAGTTCAAATCCTCAGGACTCACATAAAGAGCCAGTTTTGTCTAACCACAGCACTGGGGATTGGGAGGCAAGTGGATTCCAAGAGCTCATTGTGACTGAATGGCAAGGGTCTTTTGGTGGAAGATCCTGTCTCAAGGTAGTGATCCTGTCTCAAGGTAGTAACACAAGAACAACAGAGAACACCCAACATTCTCCTCTAGCCTCTGCATGTAAACTTTTAAATGCATCCCTGGACACTCAGGTGTATACACCACACACAGCACATAAACACAGCAAGAGGCAAACCCAGCTGGAGAGACAGATCAGTGAATAAGAACACATATGGAACTTGCAGAGAACCCAAGTTAAGTTCTCAGTACCTATGTCAGGAGACTCACAGCTGCCTGTAACTCCAGCTCCGGGAAAATTTGATGCCCCTAGCCTCTGCAGACATCTTCACTCATGGGCACACTCACAGACATAGACAGACACACACAGACAGGCACACACATGCACACAATTAAAATAAAAAAGAACCTGAAATACTTTTTATTTTAAAAAAAGAAATGTTTCAATTACTAAGCTATTGAGATCTGAAAAGTATAATCTAATCAACAGTATCTGATATCATTGATCTTAATGTTATACCATATAATTCAAATTAATATGCCATGTTGAAACAGTGGCTCTGTTAATATAATATCTAAAAATAACTCTAAGAATGCTCAGTACATGTATAAGGAATAGTGAAAAATTGCCTACTTCAGATAAAAATATCAAACTTATTCCAATACTATAAAAGATATTCTTATCTAATGAGATTTTCTATGCTACTAGATTTCTTTACTCAAATATTTTATTAAATATAATTTAATATGCATAGTTTTTTCAAAGCATAGTAAATAATTATAGGACCATTAAAGCCTTTTAATGCTATTTGTTTAATATTCGAGTATGCCTCACCAGTGACCACTCTTTTGTTTAATAATTCAGTCATTTTGTTTAATAAGTCATAGTCAGTTCTTACAAACCCAAGGAAAGAGGGAAGTTCTGTTTGGATAACACAAACTTCCTAAGGTCTTACTTAAGAAAGAGTGCTGAGTAGTACTCCATTGTGTATATGTACCATATTTTCTTTATCCATTCTTCAGTTGAAGGGCATCTAGGTTGTTCTGGCTATTACAAACAATGCTGATATGAACATAGCTGAGCAAATGCCCTTGTGGTATGATTGAGCATTCCTTGGGTATATGCCCAGGAGTGCTACAGCTGGGTCTTGGGGGAGATGGACTCCCAATTTTCTAAGGAAGTGCCATATTGATTTCCAAAGTGGCTGTACAAGCTTGCATTCCCACCAGCAGTGGAGGAGAGTTCCCCTTGCTCTACATCCTCTCCAGCATAAGCTGTCTTCTGTGTTTTTGATCTTAGTAGCCTTGGGCTTACACAGGGACACTTTGCTCAGCCTGGAAGGAGGGGACTGGACCTGCCTGTACTGAATCCACAAGGTTGAATTGAATCCCCAGGGGAGTCTTGGCCCTGAAGGAGATGGGAATGGAGGGGAGGGGCTGGGAGGAAGGTGGGGGCAGGGGCGGGAGAGGGGAGTTCAGGGGAACCCATGGCTGATATGTAAAATTAAAACACAAACATAATAAATTTTTTAAAAGAAAAATAATTAAATAAATAAATAAATAAATAAATAAATAAATAAATAAAAGAAAGAGTGCATCCCTCTGTTGTCTGTAATTTCAAGCATCTAACAAAGTCAATAAAAAGCCAATCCAGCTTACAATTCTCAAGTCTTCTGACAAATGGCACCATCTATAGGGCTCTTTTCTTCTTTATGTATCCTTTCATTTAATGCTCAAAACAAAAATCTCATGACATAGGCAAGTAGAAAATACTTTAGAGAGAAAAGCATGAAGTTGAGATGAAATAACTGATTTTCAGAAGGTCACATACCACAACTACCACGGCAGAACTACCAAGATCCTGAGTCATCTATTCCATGCCTCCCCACAAGCTGCTCTGCTTCTGATCAAGAATGCTGTCTGAGACATGGCTTCTGAGTTACTGGTAAAGTAGAATGCTGAGGTTTAAGGGAGCAGAGATTTGAAAGGTATGTGTCAACAAGGAAATGCCTTTTACAATATAGTTTGTTCTTTAAAACGTAACTTCTCAGTCCTTTAAAACATTTCACACTTATTTCTCCTGTGAATTGTAACCTGGGAATCTCCATGAAGCAAATGAGTGGTCAGCTGATACATGAACACTTGCAGTTTCACAGATCACATAATTAGCATATTCTCCACCTTCCTTTGTTACTTCAGAGAACACACTTGAAGCTGTGATTATAATATCCCACTTGTCTTGTATTTCAGATACTACCCTATCCAATGGAACAGTTCTTGTTTTTACTTTGAAATATGGTACCTAGAGTCTTTGAGTGGCCTAAAGGTGCCTCCACAGAAGTAAATGGTAACAAATAAATGAGTGAACACATTAAGTAAATTGTGGGTGAGAAACTCATACCTGCATTCTTACAGTCCATTTTTCCAAAGGTACTTCTGCAAGACACTAGATCACCACTGCATTTAAAAAGTTCAAACAGCACGTTCAGATTTGAAACTATAGGCCTCATTTATTTCTGCTTTCTCAGCTGGCAAACATGAAAAGCTCTCAAGCAGTAAAAGATGAAAAAATAACTTACAGTGGATGGAAAATGTTAGGAAAGCACAGGCTAGACAATTCTATGAGTCACTTCTGAGATAGCTAACGGGATAGGGATTCCAGTCCACTCATTAAAGTGTGGGTTGAAACATTGCTTTATTTTTCAAGAATTTCCATGGGAGGCACTTGGAGAGAAAAACAGGAGGTAGTCATACTCAACTGCAGCCAGGAAAGGACCTTTGAGAGCAGCGAGATGTTGGCACAAGCAGAAGATACTCTACAGCACAGATAGAGTTCCAGTCTTCCATGATTTTTAGAAGGCTTTATGGCACTATTTCAACAATAAACTGCAGTCTTCAAAAGCTTACTTTAAGTGAATAAATGCTGCTTATAAGTTACTTTTCATTTTCTTCCAGGTTTATAAATAAAGCATGGAGTTTGTCTATTAAATATTAGAAGTGTCTATTTCTTGCAAAGGAAAAACAACATTCTAAAACAGAAAGTAGTGCTAGATTCACAATTTTCTTTGTAAGAAGAAATTATTAACTATTATTATTTCAAAAATGAACACAGACAAAATGAACTTTAAAAAGAATGTTTACCTTTCAGATATCAAGTCAAGATAATACCAAGATATTTAGTACTTGCCTAATGGGAAAATATGTTTTACACTCTCCAAACAATCTTTCCAAATTAGACAAATGTCGACTATATCTGTTGAGGACAAATAGCACAAAGCAGTTATCACAAGTCCTGCTGGTTCTTTCACATGCTAAAGTTGCAACACCTCTAAGAAGATGAGAAAATAATAGCATCTAATGCTGGGGATTATGTGATAGAAACATGCAAACAATCCATGTTAAATTACAGTGTGTACAGAACCAGCTACAGAAACATTCTAGTTAACTTTGTAGACTTCAAGTTGACATAGTCTACTCATTTGGTCCTTTTACTTCAGACAAATATTTTACTTGAGTTTTGTCAATTAAGCAACAAAATCCACTAATTTCAGTTTTTCATTTTTAATTTTAAATGTATCTTTTACTTAAGAATTTCTCAAATGTTTCACAGATGTGAACATAAGGTTATATTTTCACTCTTTATGAACCCAAATTATTTAATGATTTTCAACACAGGATATAACATACCCCAAGAGACAGATCAAGAACAGATCAACAAAATGCAACATCAGTGTGGGGAGAAAGATCAGAAAGGGAAGCATGCCCCCTGCTGTTTATGGAGTGACAACAGCCAACAGTACTTAATCTGAACGCATGAGTCTGAGGATGAATGCTTTCTCTGAATCCCTACATCCAACTTGCAGCATGTGGCAACACGTTTGTGACCAAAAGTACATAACCGAATTAGTACAGACAGTTCTAGCTTCTGTCTTTCTCTGCACATTACAGAGGTTTGAACTTGTATGTCTTCTATTTGATCTCTGAAGCATCTGGATGATAAGTGTTCATAAATACGATTGTGTAATTATTAAAGAGTTTTTCATGCTCTATTTGGCAAGCAGTGATGGTTGCCTGGTAACAGAGCAAAAAGAATCATCTGAAGAAATTTCTTCATTCTGCCTTTTGCTTAAAAGAGAAACAAGTGAGAAGACAAGCACTTATAAATTGCCTATTGATAGTTTCATAGACTTCTGAAAAGTTCACACTATTCAACAAATATTTTACAATAATTGGCAAGTGAATTTTACACACACCTATTGATCCAGGGTACAGGTGTGATTGGGGCTCCTGATTTACATGACCTGCTGCAGATGTATGTTATCAGTATGAATGGCTGTATGAGCTCGGACTATCTGCTCAGTCTTTATGTCTGCTCTTCCTCATCCACGTATTAGGATCACACTTAGAGTTACCTAACTAGGCCGTATAAGATTTAATATAGAGATAATGACATTTAATACAAGTGATTAAAAGTATAAATGCTGTATTATTATTATTATTATTATTATTATTATTATTATTATTTCTTTAGAATGTGTTACAATGACTTTTGAGGAATAAAGTTCCCATAATGAAATATTTTAAAATATATTAGAGTTTCTAGTAACAATTAAGAGATAAATATCTGGGTCTGAAGAGGTGGCTCTGAGGTTAAGAGCACTTGCTGCTCTTCCAGAGGACAGGGGATGGATTTCCAGTTCCCACATGGGAGCTCACACCATCTGTAAATCCAGTTCCACGGTATCTGATGCCCTCTTCTGGCATATATTGACACTACACACATGTGGTGCACAGATATACATCCAGGTACAATATCAACTATATAAAATAAAGATAACTCTTTTTAAAAGAGATATTTTCAAAATAGAAAAAAAGATATAAGTAGCTGTTTGTAGAAAACACAACAACCCAGCCGACATATACAAAAGTATGATTTTTAAGTACCTGGACAAGGCAAACTTTACTCTTGATCAAGATGGTACACTTGAAAGAGAGAACAAAGAGGCAGGAAGTGCATTTGGTTTTATTCTAACTCTAGCTGTGTTTCTGCCTCATTGGCTATGGTCCAAACTCACAGTCTTATTCAACTGGCTAGTCTGAAAATAATTGGAGCACAGAAAGGGAAGGAGGAAAGGGAAAGAGATCACAGTCCCAAGGAGAAAAGGGCCACTGCTCACATCATCAAACTCCTAGAATAGAGCCATGGGCCTTTTTGTAAACAAAGGTTTTACTGGGTATGGAGATTAAAATATTTTCATGCAAATGTTATAAGGTGGAGGGAGATAAAAAGATTTTAATTCCTTGTCCTACACACACATTTTATAGTATTTGATAGAAAGAAAATCATATTTGATATTTCTCACAAACATCTCTTTTTTAAAAAAAAACTCTTTCAAGTTCATTAAGGTATTGGCTCTTTTTCTAGTCTGTCTTGGAGTAAGAAACTGCAATAGGGAGGGACGTCCTGTTCAGTAATAGTTGACTCAATTATCCTCACATAGGCCCCAAGACCAAGAATTAATTAGTCCATCTATGTCATTAGCACAGCTGAAGGTGATCCCAACTTCCTAGGAATGGTTCCTTGGCCAGGAGAATGATCAGACTCCATTGGAATGTTAGGTCTGTGCCCAGGCCAGAGATTCTATTCGCTTGACCCAGAGGCATTTTCTCTTAACAGGCCTTTGTTGCTACTTAACATTCTGCCTGCCTAAAACTCCTGATCACTTAGGAACTAGATGAGATATCAGGCTTCCCAAAACACTTTTAGCATCTTTAGCCTTTGGCAGGGATGAAACTGTTAGGAATCCCAAGGACATATCTAGCTTTTAGACAAGAATGAAACTGGTTACTTTTCCTTGGGGTTCTTTGTAGCATAAACTGCCTAGCCAGGTTCTACCTCACCACCACCCCCACTCCCTTATCATCCCTCATTACTCTGAAGAAACAATCCTGTCATTATGAGATTGGGGCAATGATCCCTCTGGCTTCTCCTAGGTGAATGTAGAATGCCAGGTGTGGTAGTATTGCAATACCCCTCCAGAGGGCCTGTCAGATGTATGAAGGAAAGGAAGCCCTTGACTGGTGTCCGGAAAGGATTTTAAAATGTCCAAATCAAACTCCATTTAAATTTCTTGATGAGATTCCCAAGAGCCTCCATGTATTGGAGTCTTTGTTTTCCTTTGACCTCTAAGGTTGACCTCCACAGTGATGAATCTGTTTAGATCCAAAGAGGTCTCCCAAATGGCAGTACTAATGACAAAAACAAAAGGACTCTTGGGTAAACAGAAGTGTAAGGTGGGTTTCTGTTTATCTGACACCTTAACTCACCCCTGAAGGTCAACTACCTCAGACAAGTGCATCTAGTTCCTGGTTAATTCAAACAGCCTATATCAGCCCAAAGACCCCCACTCTGCTGACTGTCATATAAATCTTCTGCCCCCTAGAGACAGGCTTGCTGATTTGATTCCCAATAAGCCTTTCTTTCTACCCATGGAGTGGTCCATTTTGGTGATGTCACTGTGCCCTCACTTACAGAATCAACAGTCTGCTTTTGTGCTTTTTAATAGCTATTGCATCAGCTAAAAGTCAGCATAATGCCCTTCTCATTTGGCTTCTAGATGAGGAAAGAAGTGTTTATCCATCATTTAGTTCTTAGTTTAAAACAATAGTGGACCTGTCTCCCTTGGCTGTGGGAAGGTGCTACAGTGAACTAAGATATGAAGTCTTATATCTGGGCAACTTCTTTTTATCAGGAAGAAAATCTTCGTGAGACATAGTTGTCTAAATAACATCTCATGTAGACTTACATCTAATGTGAAGGGAGGTCAATCCCTTGTACTGTTACCAATCCTCTTAGTTCTTATTTATACTTTCCTGATAGACATTTAAGACTGCAATGGCCAGAATTAACTTTTATTTTTGTACTGTCAAGGTCAGTTTAGGATCTCATCCTCAGGGGGTTCCTTAGCCTTGAGAGTGACCTCAAACTCCTCTGGCCTTTCTCTTCCTAGTTATCCATCAGTGTCAGGATAACTTAGCATGACTGTAGCTTCCCATGGAAGTGCTCAGGAACTCTTTCCTCTTCATTGACTTTCCACTATTAGAGAAGATTTTTGGGAGATGAGCCATAGTCCCCTGGGACCTCATTGACCTTGGAGGTCTGGGGGGAAATAGTCTTTCTTTGAATTCCTCTGACCACATTAGAATAGACTCCAAATGTGATTATCAAATACCTAGATCAGTCACACAAGTCTGGTTCTTGTAATTATTGCATATTTTAATAACCAGAAATTTCTAAATCAACTTTGATTAGACATACATTTTAGCCAATCCTTGTAATTAGTATTTTTGTCCTTACAAACTTTTATATCATAGGCATCATCTCTAAGTTTCATCCTCTATGTACCTTATATAATTTCCTCCAAACTTCACAGCTTGCAAAAGTTTTCTAGTCTTTTCTGTTTGGAAAATATCCAACCCGCTTAATCTTCAACCAAAGTTCAGTCTCACCAAAGTGCCCCCTGGAGAAACAATGAGTGTATTGGGTTCGCTCACTGAGTGTGGGTGCAGGGTTACTGACAGGGATGTGGGTATTCCCAAAGCAGCCTAATCTGGAAGCCTCCACACAAGCTATAGCTTTCTCATAGCTGCATAAGTAATCTTTCTCAGCCTATACACACTATCTCCCCATGCCAAACAACAAATGCATACAAATGGCTGGAAGAGAAGCTAGATATTCAGAATGAAAATCCAATAACCCTCTTTACCCCCTCCTTCTATGAAAGAATAGGAACAGTCAACAAACCCAGTAGTGGCCATCTTTTGTAAGCAAGCAAGGCTGGTCTTAGGAAGAGAGCAGTTGTTTGGCTTAGAATAGTACAGCATAATACCACTTTAATAATAATATAAAAAGCTGAATAAATGAAACTGCATACATAAAATAATCCAGTAAATTAATATTTCCTAGGGACCTACTGTTGAGCTAAATCTTATTTAAAAACAACAACAACAACAACAACAAAACCACCACAAGGCAGTTTTTATGTAGACCATGGAGTCATAACCTTGCATTAGGTTTTGAATGAGTGTATGTAGAAGACACAAAGCAGCAGAAATATATAGCAAATTGATGCTTGCAACATCCAGTAAAACTAGGCTAAGAAATCTGTTAAAATTATGATGCTGGAGTTCCTATAGAGAGATCTTTAGGCAGAGGGTCTTCTCTAGCCTCTCCATGGATGAGCATCCCTTTAGAAGTTTTTCCTACAGGCATCATGAGATAAATATCAATATACACAAGAGGTGCTGTTCCTTTATAAAGCTGCATCCATGGGTTTACATTCAACAGGAGACTTGATGCTGATGAATCCAGTGACAACTAGCAGGAGGAAAAGCACCCATCTTCCTCAGTTCCTTATAACCCTTATAAATTTGTTTACATAACTCGTCGTCTTTTGGGATGTGCACTGAGAACAGGGATTAGCAGACCGAATATATGAGTTAGAGTACCTCACCAAACAGAACATTTGAATCTGAAGAGTCACCTTCTGATGTCTTCATCAAGAATTAGTGGCAGTCAGTACCCATGAGAACCAAGCCAACAGAAGTATCTGTCTTCACAAATATCCATACTGAGACCCTTCCTGGCTAGACTTGGGGTAACCAATATCCACAATCTATTTAGGTACATCTGCAAACAGAGGCAGGCCACCTGAAAAACTTAGTAAGTACCCTTCCTCCTACAAAGACATCAAGTTGTAGGACAATACAACATTTTTTTTCTATAAAGACCACTCCTTATCCTCTAGTTCATATTCAGGCCAGGACTGTGTATAGGAAAGCCTTAGACATTCCTTCCTTAAGGCTCCTGGATGGGAAGAGATCCCAATGGGTAAAGATACAGTGAGAGAGAGTCTTCACTGATAGCCATCCATCCATAAGACAAAACTTCATTGAAAGATATTCTGCATCCTTGTTTCCTTCTCCAGAATGTCCACTGTAGTTCCTAGTTCTTATTCCTTTTCTCATGAATAAACATGAGAAATGGAGATCTGTCTGATAAGTTACTTTACTATTTGTATAAATAATGTATCTGCATGGCCCTTCCACAGCCAGGATCTATGCTGATATCCAGGATTTCTGCTACCATTGAAGGCTGAGCAGATGCTCAGGGTCTGGGCTGCCTCCTGGGGACATGTTGGTGTTCAAAGGCCATGCTGCCACTGGGACCATGCCAATCTAGGTGTCTTGAGATACCATGTCTGGGCCCATGGTCCTACCACAGCCTGGGTCTGTGTTGATGTCCATGGCCAATGTTGACACCAAAGACTACACAGATGCCCGGGATCTAGTCCTCAAATGGGCCAAGCCACTGCCAGGGACATACAGACCTGAATGGCATGCACTGCCACTCAGTGCCATGGCATCATATGAGCCTGAGCTATGGCAAGGGCCATGTCTGGGTCCATGGTCCCATCATAACCAATGCCTGTGTTGATGTTGGAGGCTCTTATCACCATCAAGCGCCATGCAGATGCCCAGGATCTGGGCCACCACCTGGGGTCATGCTGGTGTTCGAGGGCTATGTTACCACTGGGTTCATGCCAATCTGAGTGACCTGCACAACCAACTGGGGCCATGGTGACATCTGGGCTGCTGACAAGGACCATGTCTGGGTCTGTGGTCCAACCACAGCTGGGGTCTGTGTTGATATCCATAGTCCATGCTGCCACCACATGGATCTCCAGGGTCTGAGCCGCCACCAAGGGCCATGTTAGTGTCTAAGGACCATGCTGATGCTGGGGCCATATAGATCTGAGTGGCCTATGCTGCCACCTAGAGCCATGGTGTTCTCCAGTCCTGGGCTGCTACCAAGGGCCATGTCTAGGTCTGTTGCTCTGCTGCAGCCATGGTCTGTGTTGATGTACCTGGCTCCTGTTACCACCAATGACAGTGAGGCTAGGGCTGCACGGAACTGGCCCCACCCCTCACTGGCTACAGTGCTAGGGAGAACTGGCCCTGACCCTCACCAGCTGCAGCACTCAGGAGAGCTGCCAAAGGCCATTGGAGAATACAGCAGATGACAGCCAGTGTTGGACAAACCCAGCAGATGTGTAACTCCCTGATGGGGAGCCCCACCTGGCAAAGCCGTGGGGTCACTGACTGTGGAAACCACTTGTATTCTGTCTGTAACTTTCTCAGGTGCCACTGCTATGCCTCCCTAATAAGAGCAGCTGTTTGGTGCTTTCCACAGCCCTTTGATAGTGTGTTTTTACATCTTTGGGCACACACATAGTTGTGGATGTTCAGGAAGATGATTTCTGTTTAAGCTATGTAATTCTGATGTATAAAAATAGTACCAGGATATTCTTCTTTACTGACACAGGAAAGTAACAGTATTCTCAGTCTCAAAGACAGCATTATACACTTTTTGCAAAGACCTTAGAACTAGTCCAAAACAGACTAAGCTGCCCCTACAGAATATCCACAAAGACTAATCCCCAGGTGTTGTCTACTGCCAAATCAAGGCCAGGCTGTTTACATCAAGACATAGTCCTTGCAGTAGCTCCATTTCTGCATGTACTCTGTCCACTCAAGGTTCAGCCAATTGTTTAATGTCTAGAAGCCCTCACCAACTTAGAACTACATGCATGGGTCAATGTGACATTACTAGCCTGAGAGAAACTACATGACTTATCCTGTGTTTTAAGAATGGGTAGGTTTCTGAAAACGTAACTTATAATTGTCCATATTTTGGCTGTGGAACACAGCAGGAGCAATGTAGAGAGAGGGGATGAGGAGGAACAGCAAAGGGGTATAGGGCAGAGGAGGTGGGGAGAGCAAGAGAGCGAGAGAGAGAGAGAGAGAGAGAGAGAGAGAGAGAGAAGAGGAAGGATGTAGAGAGAGATGTGGAGGCAGTGAAAGAGGATTAGATTAGAAAAACAGCTGGGTAGAGAATGAAGAAGAGATGAAGAGCAAATTAGGAAGCTGTGAAGAGAGATTTTTTTTTCAAAAAGATTTTTTAAGATGAAGTAAAGAGAAGGTTACTATCAGAAAGGTCTGTGTTTTCTTATTTTTTCCCTCAGATAGAAAAGGTCTAGCCCTCAGATAAGAATTTTTCCTAAATCCTTGCTATTCTAAGGTCTTCTATTTGCTACTGCAGAGCAGATTGGGAACTGGTCTCTCTGTCTGTGCTAGAGAACAGGCCCTGCACCCCACCTGGGCAGTACAGTAGAGCTGACCCTGTTGGCAGGAACACAGGCGAGCTGGCCCTAAGGTTGTGAGAACAGGAGAACTGGCCTGCTCCTTGATGGCTGCTCCATTGGGTGAGCTAGCTGGGTCAGTGGTGATGATGAGGGAAAGCTGGCAGGCTGACCAACCCAGCTACCACCCAGGCCCAGAACCAGGACTATAAATTAGCCCACCCCAGCATCCACCTTATCTGTAAGCTGCCAGACCTGAAGATCCACAACTGTAGGATCTCAATAACACAACAGGATAATCAGGAGGAGCCCCAGTGAGGGCCCAGTGTCAATAGTGCACCAGAAGCCAGAGGACTTGTACCAAACCAATGGCTCATTGCCGTAAACACAAGTAAAGATGTATAGATTAAAGGGAATACTGTGTGATACACTGGCCCACACTTCAGCTCTATGAGAAGATGTTGTTGTTGTTGTTGTTGTTGTTGTTGTTGTTTCTTTTAAATTTTAATTTGGAAGGAAGGTTGCAAAGGCAGGGGATGGATAATTATGAGAGCTTAGGGGTATTAGGATTCATTAGTGAAATCTACAAAGAATCAATGAAAAGGTTTTTTTCCTCCTTTTTTATTTATTATAATTGTGTTTTAATTTTACACATCAGCCATGGGTTCCCCTGTCCTCCCCCCTCCTGCACCTGCTCCCACCTTGCCCTCAGCCCCTCTTCTCCATTCCCATCTCCTCCAGGGCCAAGACTCCCCTGGGGATTCATTTAAACCTGGTGGATTCAGTACAGGCAGGTCCTGTCCCCTCCTTCCAGGCTGAGCAAAGTGTCCCTGTGTAAGCCCAAGGTTCCAAACAGCCAGCTCATGCACTAAGGACAGGTCCTGGGCCCACTGTCTGGGTGTCTCCCAAATAGTTCAGGCTATTCAATTGTCTCACTTATCCAGAGGGCCTGCTCCAGCTGGGGGCTCCACAGCCTTTGGTTCATAATTCATGTGCTTCCATTCGTTTGGCTATGTGTCACTGTGCTTTTTCCAATCTTGGTCTCAACAATTCTCCACTCATACAATCCCTCCTCTTTCTCCACAATTGGACTACCGGAGCTCCACCTGGGACCTGGCCGAGAGTCTCTGCATCCACTTCCATCGGTTATTGGATGAGAGTTCCAGCAGGACAATTAGGGTGTTTGGCCATCTGATCACCAGACTAGGTCAGATCAGGCTTTCTCTTGACCATTGCCAGCAGTCTACAGAGGATGTATCATTGTGGATTTCAGGGGACCTCTACAGCACTCTGCCTATTCCTGTTCTCATGTGGTCATCATTTATCATGGTCTGTTATTCCTTGTTCTCCCTTTCTGTTCTTGATCCAGCTGGGATCTCCTGCTCCCCTAAGCTCTCTTTCCCTCGAACCTTGCCCTTCATTACTCCCACTGTCATCCAAGTTGTTCATGTAGATCTCATCCATTTCTCTGTCATTGGGTAATCCCTGTGTCTTTCCTAGGGTCCCATTTTCTAGGTAGCCTCCCTGGAGTTGTGTAGCAATCTAGTCATCTTTGTTTTACATCTAGTATCCTACTATGAGTGAGTACATACCATGTTTGTCTTTCTGAGTCTGGGTTATCTCACTCAGGATGATTTTTTCTAGATCCATCCATTTGCCTGCAAACCTCATGATGTCATTGTTTTTCTCTGCTGAGTAGTACTCCATTGTATATATGTACCATATTTTCTTTATCCATTCTTCAGTTGAAGGGTATCTAGGTTGTTCCCAGGTTCTGGCTATTACAAACAAAGCTGATATGAACATAGCTGAGCAAATGCCCTTGTGGTATGATTGAGCATTCCTTGGGTATATGCCCAAGAGTGCCACAGCGGGGCCTTGGGGGAGATGGATTCCCAATTTTCTAAGGAAGTGCCATATTGATTTCCAAAGTGGCTGTACAAGCTTGCATTCCCACCAGCAGTGGAGGAGAGTTCCCCTTGCTCCACATCCTCTCCAGCATAAGCTGTCTTCTGTATTTTTGATCTTAGCCATTCTGACAGGTGTAAGGTGGTATCTCAGAGTCATTTTGATTTGCATTTCCCAGATAATTAGGGATGTTGAGCAATTCCTTAAATGTCTTTCAGCCATTTGAACTTCCTCCGTGGAGAATTCTCTGTTTAGTTCTATAGCCCATTTCTTAATTGGACTGTTGGGCATTTTAATGTCTAATTTCTTGAGTTCTTTATATATTCTGGATATCAGCCTTCTGTCAGATGTGGGCTTGGTGAAGACCTTTTCGCATTCTGTAGGCTGTCACTTTGTCTTGTTGACAGTGTCCTTTGCTCTACAAAAGCTTCTCAGTTTCAACAGGTCCCATTGATTGATTGTTTCTCTCAGTGTCTGTGCTACTGGTGTTATATTTAGAAAGTGATCTCTGGTGCCAATGCGTTCAAGACTACTTTCTACTTTCTCTACTATCAGGTTCAGAGTAGCTGGATTCATGTTGAGGTCTTTGTCCACTTGGATTTAAGTTTTGTGCATGGTGACAGATATGGATCTATTTGCAGCCTTCTACACATTGACATCCAGTTATGCCAGCACCATTTGTTGAAGATGCTTTCTTTTTTCCATTGTACAGTTTTGGCTTCTTTGTCAAAAATTATATGTTCATAGGTGTGCAGGTTAATGTCAGGGTCTTCCATTTGATTCCATTGGTCCTCATGTCATTTTTTATGCCAGTACCAAGCAGTTTTTATTATGGTAGCTCTATAGTAGAGCTTGAGGATCGTGATGCCTCTAGAGGTTGTTTTATTGTACAGGATTCTTTTGGCTATCCTGGGTTTTTTGTTTTTCCATATGAAGTTGAGTATTATTGTTTCCAGATCTGCGAAGAATTGTGTTAGTAATTTGATGGGAGTTGTGTTGAATTTGTAGATTGCTTTTGGTAAGATCGCCATTTTTACTATGTTAATCCTGCCTATCCATGAGCATGGGAGATCTTTCCATTTTCTGACATCTTCTTCAATTTCTTTTTTCAGGGACTTAAAGTTCTTGTCATATAGGTTCTTTGCATGCTTAGTTACAGTAACCCCAAGGTATTTTATATCATTTGTGGCTATTGTAAAGGGTGATGTATCTCTGATTTCCTTCTCAGCCTGTTTGTCTATTGTGTATAGGAGGGCTACTGATTTTTTTTAGAAGAAAGGGGGATCTGATATAGGAAAATAGGATATAGATGTGATAGGATGAAAGGGTAGATTGTTAAACCTACTTTTAAAGAGCAACTTGTTATAAATATTTTACATTGCTATAGATTTTAGTTTATTTATACAAATTAAAGTTAATTTTTTATTACTTTATATATATATATATATATATATATATATATATATTTCTACTCTTATTATGTTTGTGTAACTCATTTAAATTATAATGGATAATTGAAAAATACAGATTAATAATTAGTCTTCTATGATAGTCAAACTTATAGTCATGTTAAGTTTTCTAGTTATACATAGATATAATTCAATTAGGTAGTTAATCTTCAAACACTTCAAAGACATGCACAATATGGCATTTAAAATGTTTTAAAAATTTAGACTTTCTGGACAATGAGACACATTTTCTCCTGGCAGCACCAATTTACTTCAGAGAGAAATATGGGCATCGAAGATATTCCAAATGGAGTTTATCTTCTTCTTGGCAAAAATAGCCACTTGGGCAAGAAACTGTTCTTGCCTGGACTACTTGACAAAATGTTGTATCAACTGGACATGCAGGACCCATAGGAAGGTGACCACTGAACTTTGCAAGGCAAAGTGGTCCTTTGGGTTCCTGATTCACAGAAGAAACTGCCAGATATTCTACAGGACACAAAGAGAAATGATTGAGAGACTCTAGGCCTGTCGGCTGAAAAAGGATGCCCCAATGTTACAGAGGAAATTTGAATGACTGTCCCAGCAGGCAGCTCTCTTTGTCATTCTAGATTTTTGGAAGTTTCTTTCAATGCTCTTCCTGTTTACTTAGGTATATTTTTCTGGGGTCTTTGATGTAGTTGAAGACTAGATACTTATAATTTTCCTTGGTTATGATAAAAGATACTTAGACATGAAACAAATATAGGATAGATAGAATATTTTCTTTACAAATATAGGATAGATAGAATATTTTCTTTAATTTTGCGAAATACAAATAGACTAGATACTGTAACTGTAATTCTTGCTTGATAACTGTTCTATTATATGTGGTGGTATTGTGTTCCCTAAAATATTGTGCACCCTAATAAACTTATCTGGGGTCAGAGACGTAACAGCCACAATATTAAACATGAGGATAGGCAGTGGTAGCACACGCCTTTAATCCCAGCACTCAGGAGGCAGAGCCAGGTGAATCTCTGTGAGTTCAGAGTCACAGAGTCATTGGAAACAGGCAGGCATGGTGACTCACACCTTTAATCCCAGAAAGACAACCTTTAATCCCAGGGAGTGATGGCAGAAAACAGAAAGATATATAAGGCATGAAAACCAGGCACCAGAGCTAGTTAAGCATTTGGCTGGTTAAGCATTTGGTTGGTTAAGCATTCAGGCTTTGGAGCAGCAGTCCAGATGAGATTCATCTGGATAAGAACTCAGAGGCTTCCAGTCTGAGGAAACAGAAACTGTTAAGGTAAAGTTGGCTGTGGCTTGTTCTGCTTCTCTGATCTTCCTGCATTCACCCCAATAACTGGCCCCAGGTTTGTTCTTATTAATAAGACTCCATAAGATTCATGCTACAATTATATGTAATTTTACCATGTTAAAATTAAAACTTTCCTTTTTGTTTAGACAGTAAAGGGGAAATGCTGTAGGATAATACTTTTGTACACTGGTTTAATAAAACACTGATTGGTCAGTAGCCAGGCAGGAAGTATAGGCAGAGAGAGCAGACTAAAGGAATGCTGAGAAAAGGAAACGCAGAGTCAGGAGTCACCATCCAGACACAGAGGAGGCAAGATGACAAGGCAGAACTGAGAAAAGGTACCAAACCACATGGCTAAACATAGGTAAGAATTATGGGTTAAATAAAGTGCAAGAGTGAGTCAGTAATAAGCCTGAGCTAATGGCTGAGCAGTTATAAATAATATTAAGCCTCTGAATGATTATTTTATAGAAGTCTGCGGGACTGTGGGTGAGAGATTTGTCCCGACTGCAGGCCAGGCGGGACACAAGAAAACATTCAGCTACATTTGACTTTGTGCACTTGAGTATAGCCTTCTCTTTTATGAAGTTTAAAGAAAGTTAAATGCCCTGGCAGATATCTTTATGTTCACTCAGAAGAAAAAAACTGAGAGGTTTAAATTTCACTGCTATATCAGGTTCTGTGACTGACTCTGTAATCTTAGCTACACACTGGCAGGAAATAGAAAGTCTGTTTTGTGCATTTTGCTACACATGCTCTTTTAACAAATCATTATCTGTAAGGGCTTAAGAATAAATGACAAAATCCATATAATTGTAAAATTCATTTTTGCTTTACAATTTTTCTTACTTATACTTGAAATTAATTGTATGATTCCTGAACTCATTCCCACAACTTTATTAGGACATTAAACTAAGTTTCCATATGATTTTAATAAAAAATAAAATCTTTCAGAATAGAGTTTATCTTGTGTCAGAAGTGCTTCTGACATATCACACAATGTGGTGGTTAGCCACACTCTCAAAGAAACTCTAGGGAAAATATGACTCACTATATGAGCAAAGTCATTTCTTTTTATATGAACTTTTTTTTAATCTGAGTGAATTTTGCTTTAATTATGTGTACTGAAATTTTTCTGTTGAATTTTTCCCTCTAGAGAATTAAGTTTCTTGATTTAAAAGGAGAGTTTGTTGTGTAGATATTTCCTCTTAATTGAAATATTCCTTCCTGGAATGAAACAGTGGCTTATAAGACTTGGGTAGCTAATGAAACTCAGTGAACTCAGAAAATTCTGGAAAAGTACAGGATTCACAGGATGCTTATGCAGGGTTATCTAAGCCATAAACAATTGTCTGTGGGGGAAAAGATGGTTGCTGTGGCCATCTACAAGTTATACAAGGATGTGTCAGTCATGATTTGTCACTCATGATAAGATGAGGAGATACAGCTGCATTTCAGTCACAAATACACTCTGTAAGCAACCTCTCACCAATACACCTATAAAATAACTGCAATAAACTTATCAATTCATCAAGCGAGAGTTGGCTGGAACTATTTATTTGGTCTGTTGTTGGTACCCTACCTATTGTGAATAGACAGTTGAACCTATCTCTCCAAAAGTCACACAATACAGTTAGACAAAACATGGCCCAACAGAACCACCCATGAGCTGGGAAGACACAGGTGCCTGGATTATGTAATGGGTGATAAGACATTCAACTTAAGCTGATCAACCTGAGACTGAGCACTATGTAAATAGCCTCAATGTGGCTACCTTGACCAATTCACAAAGAAATGGTGTGCCTTCTTGATGTAGTATAAGTGTTATGCTCCTTTCAATGAGTGATAAGACTTGCAACCAAAGTCAAGCTATCTGAAAGTGTATAATGCTAAGGTGGAATACTAAGATGGTCTTTCTCTAAGCATGCATTATGGGATGGCATGCTTCTCTACTGAGTGTAGTCTGTCAATAAGGAATGGGGATTCCCCCTAAATAGTATATACTGCAGCATAATTTTTGGATGTGGCTATGGCATCAGTGTGGTCTTTGTTGTGACTGACAAGACATGCAACTGAGACTCAGCTCTTTACCCCTCCCAAAAAAAACTTGATGGTGTAAGGTAGGAATTATAATCAGCAAAAGATATATAGATTCTACCATTTACATTAGCCTCTGATTTGATAGAAAATTTGGAGACGAGAGAAAGGAATGATGGAAGTGTTAGCTTGCTATTCTTACTGAAGGCCAGATGAGAGAGAGAGACAGAGAGAAAGGGGGGGAAGTAAAATGTAACCCTTCCTGGAATCCAGAGATTTGGAACCAGCAGAAGGAGAAGGAAATGAGAAGGGAAAGTCTGAGGTAGAAATGATAAAAGATACCCTCAGGTCTAGTCTCTAAGACAGGAAGTGAAATCGAAATCCCTGTTTCAGCATTCAATGGGAACCTTAATAATGATCAATTGTGGAAAACCAATGCAATCAGGGAATGTTCTGTTTCTGAACTGCTTGAATTGGAAGAGGCCTGGGTTATCAGGCTGTGGAACATGGGGTGTATGGTCATGAAAGCTAGAAACTGTGTGATATGACTAACCATTCTTCCTGGAGACAAAGGCTCCAGTACGAGGCAATACAATATAAATCAGTTCCTAAGTAGCTGCCTCTTGTAACCCTTTTGTGACACTTGGTTTTCACCAGCTGAGAGTCTTGTGAATATCAAAAACTGTAAGAGAATTAGGAAGGACAAGCATTATTTCGGGAACTGAGTATTCCTGAGGCAATGTCTGATGTCCAGTTCACTGGGATGGAATGGGCAGGATTGTGTTTCAAGGAAAGGCAAAAAGGCAGTTAATCCCTCAGGAACCTCACATGGAATGGGGTTCTAATGAATATGCAAGGTGGATCTGAATGACTTAAACCAGTATGTAAATCGGGTTTATAAAATTCCAAAACAATTAAAGGGGGATTATAAAAGAACAAATCAGAGAAAGGGATCTTCTTGGGTTATACTTAAAATCAAATGCTGCAAGTTTTGTGTCAACTTGGAGTTCCTAATGGACATTGACCAAAAGCAAATGCGGTATTGTAAACTTCTGGAAGACTTTAAAGCCTGAGCAATGGTTCAGGGAATGAATAAATGAAGTGGATGACCAACTGATGTGGACAAGAACAATTAAGCTTTCCTCATAGTAGGCAACCATCCCCAAGAACAGTTGTGTATATTGCTCAATCTGCCACCTTTTTAGCAGCTAGTGACAAAGTTGTGAATGAAAGCATCTACCATCATCCCCAGGAGGAGGGAGCAAGACAACTCCTAGACAACTACTGGATTATAATGGGTTAAATAAAATAGTGCTTCCCATCCATCCCACTATATTCAGCATTGCTTTTTTGAGGTAAAAATGTGATACACAGGATGGAATCTTTTCATGCTATACTATACCTTGCTGCTATGTTTGCTTTTATGGAACTGACTGCAAGTTCAGTTCAGGAAGTTTGAGGGATGGGGTTATAATGAGTTATAACCTGTGGGCATTTTGGTGCTAGATGCCTGTGGGTAACCCATGCTCCATAAGTAGCCCCCCATTCATGTACCTTTAAGTATCTCCAATAAAGTTATTGGCTTATCAAGAAAGACTTTGGTGGAAACATTTCTTCACTGTGTTGCTGGGACCCTATATAGAATTAATAGACATTTGTTCACAACTCCCTAAGAAAAGTCATGCAACAATCTATACTGGTATAATGATTAATATAGTCAACTTGATATGATCTAGAATCATCCAGGAGCTATGCCTCTGGGCACACCTGTGGGTGATTATCTAGATTAGGCTAATTGAGATGGGAAGACCTACCTTATCTGTGGTGTTATTCTATGGGCTAGGATTCTGGACTGTGTATAAGGGAGCAAGACCATTGAGCACAAGTATTCATCACTCTCTACTCTCTAAATGTGGAAGCCATGTAACCAGTGGCCTGAAATTCCTGCTAACATAACTCCGCCCCATGACAGACCTTAACTTCAAATTGCAAGCGAAAATAAGTCAGATATTTTGTCACAGCAGTGAGAAAAATAACTAATATAGCTGGTTTGTTCAAATTGGGCATGGTACTGAAACATTAATTCATTATCTTTTGTGAAAATCTAGCTATGTGTTTTAGGATTTTAAGTGTACTGAATAGGTTAAGACTTGAGTTCCTAGGCATCCCTTTGGCCTTTTTATTAGAATATCTGAAGCTGGCTCACTACCTATAGGATATATATATAAAATTATAATATATCAAACATGGCCAAACACCACATATATCACATGGAAGACACCAGCTTAAAATGGTCCATAATAGGTGGTAATTTGAGGTGATAGTACTCTTCTTAGGAAGAGTACATGATTAATACTCAATGGTTTTATGTTAAAAGAAATGAGATATAAATTCAAACTGTAGAAGACATTTTCAATACCTTTCCTTGACCTTGACATGGGCCATTCTGCTGTACGGCTTTACCTGATCATAACCCACATATATTGTGTGGTATTCAGACTGGAGATCCTTAGGAATGAGTACTCTCTGGTAGCCATTTCCAATTAATGACTGGCAGGATCGCTGCATATGAAATCTGGCTAACTTCTACCTCAGTTGGGATGTTTGAGGTATTATATTCTCCCAGAATTTTCCAACAGAAATTGGAGTTTCTAGGTAATGCACTCATTCTGGCTTGAATGTGTCTTCCCTGCATCTACACGATGAGATATGAACTCATACATACAATAATGGTACTAGGAAATTGAACACTTTACAAGTGGCTATACTATGAAAACTGCTATGAAAATCTCATGATTGAGATTTGTACTCTCAAAAAGATTCTAGAGAGCTAGGCTATCCCATAAGCTATATGACAATAACAGCTCAAAGAAATCAGTCCGATAAGTTGGTTATCACCATAAGCCAGAATTTGCTTCACCTTGATCATGAGCTTAATGGTCCCAGGTACTCTGAAAATAAACTCTGCTGCTTATAAACTCTTCAGTCTGCATCATTTTGTCATGGAAGTTCTAGAGGACTGCAGTACCCTCCTGTCGTCTTAACAGCATGTATATATCACTTCCACTTGAAACCATGTCTTAGAGGCTCCTGTTGGGGATATAAGATAGAGGCAACTTATCCGTTCCCTGTACTTGTAAATACTGTCCTTATATAATCTTTTTTTCTGTTGGCTCTATAAAAAAATACATGTAGTTCTATATAATGAGGCAGAAATTACCATTTCAAATGTACCTTGATCCACTTCACCAATATTTAAAGGAAAAACTTAAATCTATACTTTAGTTATTTCAGAGACACTTGACAATGCAATTAAATATTTTTAACATAAATGCTCTTAAATGCAATTCATTTTTAAAGCAATATACACATACAAACTCATTGGAAATTTTCAGAGAAACAGCACAATATTTCTTTCAATACATTCTGGGCATTTGTGTGAGAAGAATTAAAATATATTGGAATTATGTTTTCATTTGACACAGATACCCTCAAGTGAAGGAAAATATGTCTCCTACATTTTCCATGCAGCATGACACGTGGTTCTCATTTACAGTCTTGTGTGTGAAAACCCGACTTTATGAATTTACTTATTCCATGACCTGATAATCCTCTGTGGCTAAAAGTATTGCTTTTCAAGAGAAAATGCCTCATCGAAATTTTATGCATTACCCATGAGCTAAAAACTAACATTTCTCCTGGAATTCATCTCTGGAAAAATCTATAGAGGTTTTTCTTCCATCTTTACATTTTTTAATAATCTTGGTTCATATTCTACCAATTTTTTACTTTGCATTCTAATATTGAGGAACAAAGCATAAGTATAAGAACAGTCATGCCAGAAAGCATAATTATTAATCAAAAGTAGGGTATTTTTCCTGGGTTTTGCCAGAGTTATGAGAAAAACAGATAAAGTAATGAAGCAATAGGAGAGCAAGATAATTAACAAAATGTTCACTGCTTCTCACATGGCATTCACTCAGGTAAATTCCATTCATGAAGAACCTAACTTAATTATATCCTCAAATTCATGGGGTCATTCCTATATAAATACCTTCTTTTTTTTTCAGAGACTGAAAAAAAAATTCCAGAGTTTGAGATAAGATCATATTGTGAGAATGGCAGAGTTGAGGTTTAGACAGAAGTGTTCTGATACAAATGTACACCCACACAATTTAATAACTCAGTCAAGTGAACTTAAATAGTTGTGTTTCTGAGCCTCTGGGAGTCTTTGTTAGTTTGAGTCATACTCTCCAGCGGGATAAAGAAAGCTGTTTTTGAAGCTTATTTGACCATGACACCTTTGTATATAGAATAGCTTAAGGGAGAAATGCTCAATTAGAATATTCTCTCCACATGCTTCCTTGAGTACTAAAGTTGGGTGTCACAATTTGATATATAAAATTATTTTTACTTCAGTAAACAGAATACTGGAAAGAATAGAAGAAAGGTGTCAAAATGCTTAAGTGTTCTTTCTGGAAATAATAACCATGAGGTTTGACTAATTATTTTATTTTGTTTGTTTGCTTGCTTGGTTGGTTCTTTCATTCTTTTGTTTATTTTTGAAACAGGGTTTCTCTGTGTAGCCCTGGGTGTCCTGGAACTCACTTTGTATCCCAGGCAGGACCTGAACTCATAGAGATCCTCCGGCTTCTGCCTCCCAAATACTGGGATTATAGTTATGCACTGCTATTGCCTTCCTGGTTTGGCTAATTCTTAAGAGTCAAAATTAGTTTTTATATAAATTTTAAAGTCTCACATATTAAATTGATGACCAGATTTTATTTTATATTACTTTTTATTTTTTAAGTTAGCATACAAAGTAATGAATTGCATTCTGCATTTTTATATATGTCATTACATTTTTTGTTCTTAATCCTCCTCCCTCTGCCAGTTCCCATGCTCCCTGCATCTCTCTTACTGTTCTCCTTCCTCTCCCAAAATAGACCCTCCTGCTTTCATGTTGTGTGTATTTCATCACTATATCGTTTTTGTTTTCCCATCTACTCTCCCTCAAAATGTCTCCTCTTTCATGGTCCCTTTTCTACATTTATGGTACATACATCCTAAATAGCTATAGATATGGATATGCAGGATATAGCAGGAGGGTCCACTTCTGAGAGAAAATGTGATATTTGTCTCCTTTTCTGAGTCAGGTTCATTTTTCTTGTTTTAAAAAGCATCAGTAACAGGTTCATGAGTTGCATCCACTTTCCTGAATATCATGATTTCAGTTTTCTTTGTGGCTGAATAAAATTCATTGTGCATATAAACCACAATTTCTTTATCCATTTATCTGTTGATAAATATCTAAGCTGGTCCTGTTTCTTAGCTATTGTTAATAGAGCTGCATTAACTATCTATGAACATGTATCTCTATGGTGTGTTGAGTTAAAGTCCTTCTGATATATATGAAGGCATGATTTATCTGGGTCTTATGGTAGTTCCTTTTTAATATTTTTATTATTACACTTATTTAATGTGTGTGTTTGTATCTGTGTGTGTGCGTGCCTGTTTATCTATGTGTGTTTGTGTGTATATGTCTATCTATCTGTGTGTGTGTGTGTGTGTGTGTGTGTGTGTGTAAGTACATATGTGTCATGGCACTTGTATGAAGAGAGGAAAACTTGTGAAAGCTGATTATTGCCTTCTACCACGTGGCCCAGGTGTTGAACTCAGGTCATTGGGTTTGCCCTTGGCCCATTGAGTTACCTCACTGACCCAGTAGTCCTCTTAACTTCCTGGATTTATGGGTTACTGAAGCTTTTTAAAACAAATTTATGAAAAATAGAAAATCATAATTTTTAGCTTCATTCTTATCTCTTTCTGAAACTCTAATTACATGTGTGTTACATGTTATGCTGGTTAGGTTTGGCAACTTGACACAAACTGCAATGTTTCTATTAGATTGGCCTGGGCCATGTCTGCAGAACATTTTTTTAATTAACAATTGACACAGGAGGGTTCAGTCCACTGTGGGCAGAGCCAGTCCTATGCAAGTAGATCTGAGTTGTATAAGAAAGCAAGCTGAGCAAGCCATAGAGAACAATCCAGTAAGCAATGTTTCTCCCAGGTCTCTACCTCCAGGTTCCTACCTTGAGTTGCTGCCCTGACTTCCCTCAGTGATAGACATGGGAATTTGGGGTGAAAACCTTTTTCCATTGCTAAGATCATCTTGGTCAGTGTTTTACTTCAGCAATAGAGACACATGTTATATATGCTCCTTCACTTATCTAGTTATTCTGTGTTTCCATTTCAGACATAACTGATTATAACCTGTAGACCCCTTTCATTATAGTATATTGCTCTGGTGTGTTGAGTTTTTTACAGCAACAGTTAAATTATGGGTAGAAGGTTTTCACTCTTAGTCTAGGATTCCTTAGTCCTGAATATAGTTCATTCTTAACATATAGTTCTTGGGTTTCAGTGGAAATTCTGAAGCATTTACCAAGACTGCAATCTAATAGGACTGGAAATCTGAACTTTTGTTTCCTTAGGAGGCAGTTGCTGAAATATGTGTTCATCTTTCCAAACCTCCAGAAGTCTTCTTCCTCCTTGGACTACCTGTGAAATACATGTATTTGTGTGATTCAAAGATCAGCCGAATAGTTGAGGAAAGAAGGAATGGACATTTATATCAAGTTTAAGGATTTCCATTTGTGGTTCCCTGAATTCATGGATTCTGTTGTGGTGATATTTTGTTTGTGGTTTAACAAATAAAGCATGCCTGGAGATCAGAGTGTGAAGCTAAGCCACAGAGACCAGGCAGTGGTGTCACATATCTTTAATCCCAGTACTTGGGAGGCAAAGGCAGATGGATCTCTGTGAGTTCAAGGCTACATGAGATTAATCCAGTATACAAGAAACAGAGCCAGGCAGTGGTGGCTCATGCCTTTAATCCCAGCACTAGGAAGGTGGAGACTGACAGGGATATGGCTGGACAGAGAGAGGAATATAAGGTGGGAGGAGACAGGAACTCATGGCATTCAGGCTGAGGATTTACTAGAGGTATTAAGTCTTGCTAGTGGCTGCCTGCTCTGCTGATCTTTCAGCATTTACCCCATATCTGGCTCCAGGATTTTATTACTGAGACCAATTAGAATTCAAGCTATATTCTGTCATTGACCTCAGCATCTTCAGGTCAGTAAGCCTGTGGTTTTCTCATTGTCTCCTGAGCATATGCCATGGTAATGCTACCAGTGGAAAGACTAAATAAGCATGGGTGTCAATCATGACAGTTCCAGTTACTCATGTCCTAATTGTCCAGTTTTCTCTGCTCCTGGTAGATTTCTAATAGACCAAAAGGTTATTTCTGATAGATAGATTTTGAAATTATTATCAGTAGGAGAATAAGTCCAGTGCCAACTACTGTGCCAGTACTAGAAAGCAGACTTCATCACTGAGGTATCAATCAATTATATTTGCATTGCATTTTAAGCAATGAAGCCTTATGATATGAGACTTTGGGGGGAGTTTCTTTTTGCTCTAGAATGAGGATAATTGTGCCTATTTTGTCTGAGGGTGAGGTACTTTTATACTTTATAAAATTAGGTTTGGAACTGATGAGATGGTTCAGCTGGTGGGGTGTTTGTTATAGAAGCCTGGTAAAGTGAGGTCAACCACTGGAGGCTGTGTAAAGGGGAGAGGGGAGAAACAGCTGCATCAAGTCATCCTCTGACCTCCTGTAAGGTTATGGCATGTGCAGGCCACACCTACCCATCACGCACACACACTAACAATCGTTAAAGCAGTGTTTAATTGCATTGTTTCTCTTTATAACTTTTGAACATGTCATCTAAAACCTTCTCAGTAACCATTTTTGGTTTTGTTTCCAGATTGTTTTTCAGAAAAGGTTTTGTGTAGCAGAAGCAGGCCTCAAACTCACTGTGAAGTTGAGAAAGACTTTGACTCCTGACCCTCCCTATTCCTAACTCCAAAGTTTAGGGACTGAACCAGATTTCTAGGTAAACATTTTGTAAAAACTGTCACCATGAGGGCTAGGGATGTACCTAAGTGGTGCCATGTAAACTGCATGAGATAGTGCACATCTGTAACCAACTATTTGGGAAAATCAGAAATTAATGATCATCTTTGGTTGCACAGGGAGTTTAAGGGTTAATGGTAGGGGAAGAAGAGATGGCTCAATGGTTAAGCACTGACTTTTTTGCAGAGGGCCTGAGTTTGATTCCCAGCCCCCACATAGTGGCACAAAAACATTCATAACTTCAGTTCCAGGTGATCCACGTCTTCATCTAACTTCTGCAGGCACTAGGCAGACACATGATTCACAAACATAAATGCCAGCAAAACACTCATACACATAAAATAATAAATCAATAAGTAAATATATAACTAAATAAATAAGTCTTTTTTAAAAAAGAGTGTTAACACAAGAAGGTAATTAGGGATTATGTTGGTTTAGTAAAGTGGAGGTTGTAGAGTTAAGACCATGCTGTGTTGCCTGAGGCCCTGTCTCAACAAAAAAAAAAAATAAGAAAAGAAAAAAAGTTTTTCCACCATCTTTTCCCACATTTTTCCATGCCATCCTGTCAATATAATTATTTTATGACTATCTTGTAAGGTCCAGCACATAGAAGTTGAAAGTTATAATATTCTAACTCACTCATCTGTGCATATGAGTAATGGTTTTATTCATAACACTTTCTCTTTTACACTACAAACTAGACTAAGCCAGGTTCCTCTTAATTTTTTGTATACCAGGGAAATATTTTTTTCTATCAGTGTTACTTTATCTCTCCTTGTTTATTAATAGATTTATAAGTGGATCTCTTTTATTTCTTCTCTGTTAGTGTATATTCACAGTACAAAATAATGGGTCTCATTATTAAATTCTCATCCATGTATACCATGTAGTTTGATTATATTGATTCCACATACTCTACCCTCTCTTGCCACTATAGTAGTCCTCTTCCATTTTACAAATGTTCTACCTCATATTTATGTCTTTATTTTTTACCTAGAGATTGTATAGGAGAAAAACATGCAATATTTATCTGTATCTAGTTCATTGCTTAACATGATGAGCGCACCACTGAGGCAGAGGCAGAGCAGAGGCAACGGGGTGGGTAACAAGGCTCCCTGCTTCAGGACTCTCTGGATGGCTGTCTCTTCATCCTCCTCCTCATCACTGTCTGGTAGGTGATAGTCCTGGAGGGTCACTTGAATGAGAGGGCAGGAACAGAGGAAGGAGTGATGTGAGAGATTTCACCAGATGGCTGCCCTCCTGTCTCCTAGAACTGTTGCTTCCCTGGGGATACCTACTTCAGAGCTGAGAATCCAGCTGCTGTGCTTCCCTACCCCAGCCATCAGCCCTGAGCACGAGGGCAGTAGAGAAGAAGCATTAGCACCCGAAGAGACTGAAGGTCCCACTGCCTCTTATTTATTAGGGTGCACGATATATTGGGAACACAATATCACCACAGTATATACTCTCTTATAGTTGGATATTAGCCATTAAGGATAACCATACTACAATCCACAGACATCAAAAAAGCTAAGTAACAAGGAAGTCCCAAGGGGGGACACATAAGTATCACTGTGAAGGGGAAATAAAATAGGCATCACAGGTGGATGGGGGTCTTCATGGGGCTGGGCATGAGAACAGAAGGGATCAGGCTGGGGGAAGAGGGAGCAGAGAGTACTGGGAAAGACCATTGAAATCAAAGGCATCTCTGGGATGAGCTAGAAACCCAGTGCAATGGAAACTCCCAAGAATCTGTAAGGGTAGCCTTGGACTTTTAGCAATGGGAGACAAATAGATAGATTTCATTGAGAAATTCATACTTGTATACAATGTGTCTTGGTTAAACACACATACCAACAGTTCCCTCCTCTACTATCCCTCTCTTACACCCCCACCACTCTTAAATCCTAACTTTATGTGTTCTCTCCCTTTATAAACACACTCACTGCACTCTGCTATCTGTATGCACATAGATAGATGCATGACCATCTACCAAAATAAGAGTAGCCTTTCAGGGGCATGATCCCCAAAGAAATCTTACTCTCTTCCCCAGAACCATCAATTGCCAATAGCTTCTTAGATGGGGATGGGGCTTTATGAGTCCCTCCTCTGTCCATGTAGAGATTTTTTTTTCTCTCACAGTTATAGCTGCTGTGAATTCATGTGTGCAATGGCTCCATCATGTTCAGAATATCTGTTTTAATGAAGACATCCACTACTTCTGGCTCTTAAAATAATGCTTGCTCCCTCTTCCCTATGATCTCTGAGGGGAAAGTAGTATGGCATAGCTTTCCCATTTAAGGTTGTGTACACCACAATCTCTTATTCTTTCTGTGTTGGACCATTCTGGATCTCTGTATTAATCACCATCTACAACAATGATGAGCTTCACTGATGAGGATTGACAGATTCACTAATCTATGGATATAAAGGTAATGACTTAGGCTTATTACATGGCAGCCATGTGGTTTGGGCCCAGTTAATAGTACCAGGCATACGTTCAATCTTGTGGAGTAGGCTTTAAATCCACTCCAGAAATTGGTTGTTTACTCCTATAGTATCCATGCCACTATTACACCAATGAGTATATCTTGCCAGGACAGTTGTTATTATACTGTTTTTCTCCCCTAGTAGCATGAATAGAATCTTCAGGTACTATGAAAGTAAGCCAGTAGAGATGAAGCATCCAGGTTAGTACCAGCTTGATTTCTCTACATCCTGTGACTCAAGTATGTGGTGTCTTCAGCAATATGGTCTTATCATTGAGTTCTGAGAGGTGATAAAGAACACTGTCAACAGTCTGAAATTCTTGAAAGGGTCTATGAGACTCAGCAGACTAACAATTTGAAAAGAGGTAATCTATACTTGGCACTAGTAATTTATTAGATAACTGGTGGTGTCTGGGGGAGATGTTGTACCCCTGTCATATGATAGCTCCATCTAAATACCTTATATAGGCACACATGTATATTTTAAGAAGCTTCCACACTAACAGATTTCCATATGGCATTTTTAAAGACTTTAGTGTTAAAGCCTCCCTATACTCCCACCTGTGACCCCTTCCCACTCCAACCTCCTTTAACTTTTTCTGTTCTATCATTCCCTTTCTTCCTTCATACCACATGTGTTCTTTTCACCTTCCCTTGGATTATTTGCTACACATGGCACCTACACTAGTTTTCTGACTTCTGTAGGTACTCCAGTTTAAACATACACATCTGAAAGTCAAAGCTAGCCACATTAAGAAAGAACATGTGGCATTTGTCTTTCTGGATCTGAATCAACACAGAATAATTGTTTCCAGAAACATCCACTTATTTGAAAATTTCATAATTGCATTTTTATAGCCCAATTATATTCCATTCTGTAAATATGACACATTTGCATTATCTAGTCATCAGCTAATTTCCATTTGGGGCTATTGTGATAAAGCAGAAATGAACCTGGATGAGCAAGTGTCTCTGTAGAGAGATATAGAGTCCTTTGGGAATATGCTCAGGGGTGATAGAGCTGGTTCATGTGATAGATATATTTTTAGCTTTTTAAGAGGCCTCTACATTTGTTTCCAACATTCCTGCACCAGCATGCACTTCTACCAACAACAACTATGTGTTCCCCTTTTCTCACAGCCATGCCAGCATTTGTTCTTTTTGAATAGTTCTTAGAGATCTTCACTGTACCCACTTGAAACTATTTTTCTTGAAAAATAATCCTATTATATTCCAAAATAGAATTTATTTTATGAATAAAAGTTTAAAAGGGAACAATCTTGGAAGAGTTGAAACAATGGTTTAATTGGGCTAATTTCTCATTAATTTTAATATTTTCAATAAGAAGAACTAAAATTTTTATTAGCTTTTGATCAGCTTTCTCCTATGCAGAAAACATATATTATCTTAAATACGTCATTCTTATCCTGGACATTTGTTTTTAGACATACTTCAGAGTGAGACAAAATGATGCTTTTACTTGGTCAGGAAATTGTCAAGCCCATATTTTTCAAATCATAAGATAATATGAGATTCATTTTTCATGTTCACTCCTATAAGGAGGAGGAATTTCCAGAAGAGAATTTTTTAGTATGCTCTGATAGGAGAAGGTTATTTTGAAGGACCAACTATGTGAAAACAGCCTGGGAAACATATATCCTTTTTTTAGCATAAAACAACAACTTCTTTAACAGTAAGGAAAAATACCATTGCTTAAAAACAGGTGCCTGCTGCCTCTGGGAAATTAAGATCCAGCTTCTCAGAGAGCAGATGATTTCCATATGTATCCTTTGGCTTCACTATGAAAACCAGCATCTCTAAAATGGAGTGTCCATTTCAAATGGATTCAAAGGGATCCACCTTTGCACTCACAAAACTCACACCTTGTTATTTCTTGAAGAAAAATCAATATATCTTTCAAATAGTGTGGTGTGCTTGCATGCATGTCTAACTCCACATAAAACCATAATCATAAAAAGCAAAGGCCTCCAGTCACTGACTGTAAAGGAAATTATTACTTTTTTTAGAAGCTGAAGTTGAGACGGCTCCTCAATACATATTTCTCTGTTATTTCTCCAGTCCATTTGATAAACCAATAAAAGACATTTTCTCAAAATGATTACCACTGCTATTTTAAATGGCTGGAATGTAAACATGGTATCATGTGTTGTTGTTGCTTTTAATCACTTTTTAATAATATTTTGTCAAACTTTCCCCTCACATCATGTCAAACTTGGTAGAGTCAACATTTTCCTCGTTTTAATTATTAAAATTCAGACCTGTGTAAAGTTTTAATTTCAAACTCAGTCTAAACTGTACCAACCAAAGCATGAGGACTGATCTAGATTGCTAAGGAAGGTCGAGGCAGAAGGAAACCATTTTCTCCTTCTCACTACATATTTTCTCCTCAAGGCTTCTCACCCTTCAATGTGTGTTTGGCAGGGGTAAGGGGGGAAAGTGAGGGGAAGGGAAGGAAGATGGAGGGATGGAGAAAGGAGAGACAGGGAGGGGGAAAGGAGGGGCTTCTCAACTGCTGTTATATTATCATATTCCACTGACTAATTTAGCTTTCTGTCTCTCTGGCTAGCCACAGGTGCCTTGTGTGTGGCAGTCATTCAAACCTTGGCTTTTCTGTGAGATCTCTATGAGTTCTTAGTATCTTGAAGATTTTCCTTATAACATAATTTTCTGCTAAAGTATATGAAAACTTCATGTCAACCTCATTCTCCACCTCTAAATCCTTCCCATAGTGGTACACCTTCTGCCTCCTCTAACTGGAGCTTCCATCCCCAACAAGAAGCTCTACATAGTGGGCAAGAAAGCCAAACTAAGCTTATATTGTGGGATTTATGCCTATTTTCATCTCCTCTTTGCCCCCCCCAACCAGGCTCTCTCTGTCATGTCAATGATCTTTCATGATTTCATTGAAGTAGACCAATAGGTAAATAAATAGGCTGTACAGATATCCAGTCAGGAGACAATGATATCTAGTCTCCCCTCTGGTGGGAAGTTCAGTTTCTTATGAATGATTCTCTTGGTACCTCTCCTGTTTGAAAATTGACTTTAAAAAGAAGAGCCTCCTGAATCTTTAAGATAAGAGAAAATGACACTCCTAATACAATCACTACCTTCCTGATTCTTCAGATTCTGTTCCACCAACCTAACCAAGTATATTAAAAGTGGCAGGGATGTAGCAGGTGTAGAAGGCTTGGTTCCAAGATATACTAGCTCTTAATAGCTGCCAATTGGGGTGTGTGTGTGTGTGTGTGTGTGTGTGTGTGTGTGTGTGTGTTGACTAATCTTAGTTGTCAACTTAACTACATCTGGAATTAAAGAAAAACCAAGCATCTGGGCACACCTATGAGGGATTTCTGGGTTGGATTATTTTAGATGGGAGACCCACCCTAAATCCAGACCATCTGAGGTCAGAAGATCCACTTTTATTTTCTGACTCCTTTACCTCATGTGCAAGTTCATCTCTACTGAGCCATTTTCTTCACTGGTGTTAGAACTACTTCTTCAGGATTCCTATGTGGACTAAAGACTGGCAGCTCTCTGGGACCTCCTGGGATGCCAGAACCAGATTGGGGCTGCTGAGGTATACAGCCTCATGGACTAAACTACTACTGTACCCTTGGCCTTTCCATCAGGAGACAGCCATTGTTGGACTACAGACTATAAGCTGCTCTAATACATCTCTGTTTAATATGTAGATGTATATTAGTTCATTCTACCAGTTCTGTTCCTTAGAGAATCCTGAATAATACAGGGTAGTTCTCTTCAGCATGATGATGATGATGATGATAGATGGATGGATGGATAGATAGATAGATAGATAGATAGATAGATAGATAGATAGATAGACAGATAGATGTTTTGGCAGCAAATGCAGATAGATGGGGCAATACAAAAGGAAGGTGGTAACTATATGCTTTCTCTTTAGTCCTTTAAGAACTCCAAAGCCTAAGTCAACAACCCTTGTCAGGGAAGAGAAACAGCATGCATCTGAGATGCAACAAATAGTAAGGTGAACAGGAGGCCAGAGTAGTTCCAGAACATGCAAAGTGATATTCAGAACTGAAGCAAGCATGGCCTGGTGTCAGATATATTGGAGCTTTTATTCAACTACTTTCCTAGTGAATAGAACTGTGACTTTGAGAAAAGTAGGGTATTCTCCCTAATACTTCCTTCCTCTCAGGAAAATAAGCATTCTTGGGAGAATAACAATGGGACCTGTTGAAACTGAGAAGCTTTTGTAGAGCAAAGGACATGGTCAACAAGACAAAGCGACAGCCTACAGAATGGGAAAAGGTTTTCACCAACCCCACATCTGACAGAGGGCTGATATCCAGAATATATAAAGAACTCAAGAAATTAGACATCAAAATGCCCAACAGTCCAATTAAGAAATGGGCTATAGAACTAAACAGAGGAAGAAAGAAATTTAAGGAATTGCTCAACATCCCTAATTATCTGGGAAATGCAAATCAAAATGACTCTGAGATACCACCTTACACCTGTCAGAATGGCTAAGATCAAAAACACAAGAAGACAGCTTATGCTGGAGAGGATGTGGAGCAGGGGGAACTCTCCTCCACTGCTGGTGGGAATGCAAGTTTGTACAGCCACTTTGGAAATCAATATGATGCTTCCTTAGAAAATTGGGAATCCATCTCCCCCAAGGCCCAGCTGTAGCACTCTTGGGCATATACCCAAGGAATGCTCAATCATACCACAAGGGCATTTGCTCAGCTATGTTCATATCAGCATTGTTTGTAATAGCCAGAACCTGGGAACAACCTAGATGCCCTTCAACTGAAGAATGGATAAAGAAAATATGGTACATTTATACAATGGAGTACTACTCAGCAGAGAAAAACAATGACATCATGAGGTTTGCAGGCAAATGGATGGATCTAGAAAAAATCATCCTGAGTGAGGTAACCCAGACTCAGAAGGACAAACATGGTATGTACTCACTCATAGGAGGATACTAGATGTAAAAACAAAGATGACTAGACTGCTACATAACTCCAGGGAGGCTACCTAGAAAATGAGACCCTAGGAAAGACCCAGGGATCACCCAATGACAGAGAAATGGATGAGATCTACATGAACAACCTGGATGACAGTGGGAGTAATGAAGGGCAGGATTTAAGGGAAGGAAATCTTAGGGGAGCAGGAGATCCCAGCTGGATCAAGAACAGAAAGGGAGAACAAGGAATAACAGACCATGATAAATGAAGACCACATGAGAACAGGAATAGGCAGAGTACTGTAGAGGTCCCCTGAAATCCACAATGATACATCCTCTGTAGACTGCTGGCAGTGGTCAAGAGAAAGCCTGATCTGACCTAGTCTGGTGATCAGATGGCCAAATACCCTAACAGTCACGCTGGAACTCTCATCCAATAACTGATGGAAGTGGATGCAGAGTTCCTCAGCCAGGCCCCAGGTGGAGCTCCAGGTGTCCAACTGTCAAGAAAGAGGAGGGACTGTAAGAGCGTGAATTGTTGAGACCAAGATTGCAAAAAGCACAGGGACAAATAGCCAAATGAATGGAAGCACATGAATTATGAACCAAAGGCTGTGGAGCCCCCAGCTGGATCAGGCCCTCTGGATAAGTGAGACAATTGAATAGCTTTAACTGTTTGGGAGGCATCCAGGCTGTGGGACCCGGACCTGTCCTTAGTGCATGAGCTGGCTGTTTGGAACCTTGGGCTTACACAGGGACACTTTGCTCAGCCTGGAAGGAGGGGACTGGACCTGCCTGTACTGAATCCACCAGGTTTAAATGAATCCCCAGGGGAGTCTTGGCCGTGGAGGAGATGGGAATGGAGGGGAGGGGATGGAGGAAAGGTGGGGGTGGGTGCAGGAAGGGGGGGGACAGGGGAACCCATGGCTGATGTGTAAAATTAAAACACAAATATAATAATAATAATAATAATAATAATAATAATAATAATAATAATACAAAACCACTTACCTCAGTATCTTAATACATTACATGTTTGTCCTGGCTAGTTTTGTGTCAACTTGACACAAACTATAGTCATCTCAGAGAAGGAAACCTCAATTGAGAAAACATATCCAGATGATTGGGCTGTAATTAGTCAAGCCTGTAGAGCATTTTTTAAATTAGCAATTGATGGAGGAGGTGCAGTCCATTGTGGGTGGTGCCACCCTTGGGCTGGTGGCCCTGAGTTCTATAAAAAAGCAGACTGGGCGGTGGTGGTGCACGCCTTTAATCCCAACACTTGGAGGCAGAGCCAAGCAGATCTCTGTGAGTTCAAGGCCAGCCTGGGCTACAGAGTGAGTTCCATGAAAAACCAAAAAAAAAAAAAAAAGCCCAAGTTTCTTGTTGGGGATTTAGCTCAGTGGTAGAGTGCTTGTCTAGTAAGTGCAAGGCCCTGGGTTCGGTCCTCAGCTCTGGGAAAAAAAAAAGAAAGCAGGCTGAGCAAGCCAGGGGGAGTAAGCCAGTAAAGAGCACCCCTCCATGGCCTCTACATCAGCTCCTGCCTCCAGGTTCCTTGTGGAAAGACTCACTCCTAACAGGCCTGAGGGCCAGCTGGCCCAAACCAGTAATAAAGTACTTTCTGAGAGCCAACCTGGGTTTGCCTAAGGGCCTTAGCAACAGCGCTGAGACATGATCTGGAGATGACCTGGACCCATGAGAGGCAGCCATGTCACACCAGCAGATGCATATTTAGCACACCTTCCCCTGGAATGGGGTGGAGGGTATATAAGGCTTGTTTCTTCCTGAATAAACTGAGCTTCTTGTGTCAACATTCTCTCAGAGTCTGTGTCATTGAATCTGCACCTACTTGGCCCTCTCCCCCAAAGGGAACAATAGCACAGGACCCTGCCACAGTTCCTTGGCATAAACTCCAGCTTTGTTTTTCCTTGATGGCATGTCACTATATATGAGCCAAATCAACCCTTTCCTCCAGCTGCTTTGGTCATGGTGTTTCATCACAGCAATAGAAACTCTAACTAAAACAATGTTCATCAAAAGCACATGGAAAGTATCAATGCGTTTTTATTATCTGATGCAATGACCATCTCAAGATATACCTTCAGATGTTCTAAGTAGCTCACTAAAGCAATTAAACCTCACAACTATTATCTCCTATCCCTACATCTTTAGGAAAAGGAACTCTCTATAATTTTGTTAGAAGGCATAAAGAAGTGCTTATACTCTTAAAACACTGATCCTTGTTTTGTTCCTTGGCTTAAATACAGTGAGTCACACTGAACTTACAAAGCTACATAGGTTTGGTTTTCCAAACCATACATGCTATAATTTTATTAAAGATTTCCACTGAACACCAGTCAATAGTAGTTCAACAGCACTACTATCTGGTTTTACTGAATGAGTTGCTCAGACACAGACATTTCCTGGAAAGTGTGTTCATCAAGCTATAGTTGTAAAATGCCAGTAATCCATAAGAAACAACAGAATCAGATCAATTTCATGAAATATTTTAGATATTCATAAAATATCTATCTTGTATAGCTCCCTTTCATTAGGTAGCTAGATGAGAATATGCAGGGAAAGGATTTTCTAAGGAAGGAAACTTTATGCTGACATTAAATTAAATCTGAATTAAATTATAGAAGCACAGAGATCAAAACACATTTTTCCCATGTATCACAGAGTACATGTTGCCATGGTCCCAAAATAAAATTATGTTATCAGTAAATGCAAAGACTATTTCTTTTAAATAAATTTAGGCTCTAAAATTTCTTAGTCACATAATTTTATGATGAATGAGCAATTTCTCTGTATCACAGATTTAGAGTTACCTGAAAACCTGCTGTGATTTTACAATTGGTTGCTATTAAAAATAATAATAATGTATTTTTTAAATATGTGCTTGTTGAAACTATTATATGTTAATATTTCCCAGCAGTTTCCCCATAAATTACATAATTCTGTAATGTAAACATTCACCATAAAATTTGCCTAATATTGTATACTAGGATGTATGATGGGACAGAGGTTACAACAACTTCTCTATACTAGACTGACTATCATGCTATCAATATTTTGAAGTAATGGACATATCATAATGATGCCAACACTGAGCTTAAGGAATTAGCACTTGATGCTGCTTGAATGTTTGTGACTACTCCAAAACTCACACTGAAACTACACTCCCATGCATGCATTATTGGGTGAGGCATTTAGTAGTTTGTTAGGTCATGGGGGAAGCCTACTTCATAAATAAAGCTTAATCTAGTTATTTTTTAATAGCTTCATCCATTGTCCGGTCCCTTTGCCCTTTTATCATGTGAGAATGCAAAAGCAAGGCACCGTTTTGGAAGCAGACAGCGGCCCTCACTACACAAACCAGCCAGTACCTCAGACTTGGCCTTTTTAGCCTTCTAAATCTGCAAAGAACTGTGGGCAACTAAGAAATGCTAAGAACAGCAGAAACAGTCTTCCCCAGGAAAGAGGACACCAAATGGATATACAATGCCAAATGGTCAGCCTGAAAACATACACACACAACTAGCATATAGACTGAGCAGGTTGTATTAATTAAACAAATGTGATTGTTCAGGACATATTGAGAATGGTATAAAGATACCGTGGTTCTGGATGGCTGTGGATGTGTGAAAAGATGACCTCAATGCAGTGGAACCTCAACCATAGATTGCTGTCGGTTATGTTTCCATCACCACAAGAAGGTATCTGAGATCAACATATAAGAAGGGAATGTAGGCTTTGCCTCGTAGTTCAGAGGCTTAAGTCCATGGTCAGCTAACTGCTGCTCTGTGGTGAAGCAGGGTGACCTGGCAAGGGGTACCTGGCAAAGCAAAGCTGCTCACCCTGTGATGACTGAGATGCAAAGGAAAGAAGAGGGCTCCAGCAGGGGACCCTCCCAAGGGAGGAGGCAGGCTCCAACAAGGGACCCTCCCAAAGGGAGGAGGCAGGCTCCAACACGGGATACTCTCAATGGCCCAACTTCCTCTGAAGGTTTTGTTGCCCCCAACAATATAGTCAGCTGCAGTTCGTGCCCTCCACACCTGAGCTTTTGAGGGATATTTAATACACAAACCATAAAAACTGTATCTCAGACTTCTCAGAGTACTAATAATAAATCAGTCTTTTAGAAATAACAACAAGAATGAGATTAACTTTCATGACAATGCCTTATAAATCATCATATCAACTGTATGATGAAAAAAATAGAATTCTTGGGTTGCTTAAGGGTACATAATTTCTACGGAACTAAAAATTGAAACTAAATAAATGGAAATTTTATTATTATCTGATTGAAAAAGTAAATGATATACAAACCAATTTACTGCTATTGTTAAATTAGTATCAAGATAAAAATATTCATATTATTACATTTGAGGAGAAAAACATTAAAAAAAACACCCTGGGGAGATTAAAAAAAAGATAGCACCACTTTAAATACTACTCAGCCTTGCTGTGGGGTGTTCTGTATGCTCTGAATGTGTTGCTCTGATCTGTTAATAAATAAAGTGTTGATTGGCCAGTAGCCAGGCAGGAAGTATAGTCAGGACAAAGAGAAAGGAGAATTCTGGGAAGTGGAAGGCTGAGGAGGAGACCCTGCCAACCACTGCCATAAGAAGCATATGTTAAGATACTGGTAAGCCATGTGGCAACTTATAGATTAATAGAAATGGGTGAATTTAAGATATAAGAACTAGATAGCAAGAAGCCTGCCACAGCCATACAGTTTATAAGTAATATAAGCTTCTGAGTGGGCTGTGGGACTGCAGGGGCTTGGCAGGACCCAGAGAGAAACATTCCAGCTACACAGCTTTCATTGCTTAGGGACAATTCCAAGCATTTTCTTAAGTTTTTAATATGTGATCCTCATTTGGCTGTGATAATAATGAGGTTTTAAAAGATCTAGTAGCTATAAATTAAAATTTTCCTCATCATCTAGGCAAAAGGCATTCTCTCTGATGCTTCATCTAGGGCCCCCCACTGAGACAGTCAGAGGGCTGGGAGATGACTCAGGAGCTCATCACCTGACACAAGTTTACTGATGGCCACCTAAAGGCAAGGAGTAATTCACACTGCACTTTCCAGGTAGAGCTTCATAATAATACTGAGTCATGAGATTTAAATTTATAGTATACACCCATGTCTTGGGCCTGCTTAACTGAAATGTTCAAATGTGGTTGGTTGTTCTTTACTTTTTAGACTCTTTGACTCCTTGTGGGGCCTGGCCCGCCACCCAGCTCCCACATAAATCACACACGGGCTCACTCTTTCTTATGAGTGCCCGGCCTTAGCTTTGGCTTGTTTCTAGCCAGCTTTTCTTAACTTAAATTTTCCCATCTACCTTTTTCCTCTGAACTTTTATGTTTCTCTATTCTATATACTTTACTTCTTACTCTGTGGCTGGTTGTGTAGCTGCGTGGCTGGCTCCTCATGTCCTCTTCTCCTCCTTTTCTTGCTCCTTGATCTCTCTCTTCCCAATTTTCTCCTCCTATTTATACTCTCTGACTGCCAGCCCCACCCATCCTTTCTCCTGCCTTGCTGTTGGCCATTCTGCTTTTTATTAGACCAATCAGGTGTTTTAGACAGGCAAAGTAACACACCTTCACAGAGTTAAACAAATGCAACATAAAAGAATGCAACACACCTTTGCATTCTTAAACAAATTTTCCACAGCATAAACAGATGTAACACACCTTAACATAATATTCTAAAACATTCAAGCGATTATTTTTAAGATGGAATGAATGCTGAATCATTTTAGGGTTCCAAATATTCACAGTTAGAAAAATGTTGTTCTTTTCCAAACCACTGTATCTTTACAAGCTATTTATAATACCTTTCATGTGATTCAAAGTGTTGGAATTCAGTGGTATGACTGTCCTCTGAGAAATAGGCTGCATATGCAGACAGATACCCCCGCGCTCACACAGAGAGGCAGCTGCATTCTTACCCTATTAATAGCATTGCTTTTAACCAGGTTCTTGGTTCAACAAAAGTGGCATTTTATAGTTGCATTAGAGTTGCACAAAAACATGACAATAAGCACCTTTTGAGTGCTCCAGTTGTTCACTTCCTATGCCAAGAAATTCACATTCATTGGCTCATATCTAGCAACACATCAGTGAATAAATCACTTAACCAAACCTCTTATTTTTATACATAAGTTTTGAAATTGTTTTTGTACAAACATGGATGAAAGGTGGTTTTAGCAAATAAGTAAAAGTTCAATTCATTGACAGCTAAGACACATTGCAAAGCTCTGTACTAAGGCTTTAGCCATAGGCACTAGCCCTTTAGTCCAAAATATTCACAACTAAATGACTTTATGAGCCTCATTTTTTATTGTATGTGTGTATACTGTGCATGTGTGTATGTATATGCATGTGTGTGTGCGTGTGTGCGTGTGTGTGTGTGTGTACTCATACTACAGTATGTGTGTGGACATCAGAGAATAACTCTATGGAGTCAGTTCTCTCCTGCCACTTTTACATGTTCCAGTAATAGCAACTGCTGAGCCATCTCTTTAGTCCTTCTGTAGGCCTCTTGACACCAAAGTTTTAGAAATAATCTGAGTATCTGAAGACACCCAATAGCATCATAACCATTTCCACATAGAAGTAGATCATCTGGTCCCACAGAATAACCACAACTGCTCCAAACCTCCCCCACAAAAAAACTAAAGCAAAAGGAGAAAAAAGAAATGTTAAATCTTGAACCACAAAAGTAATATACAGTAGAAAACAGTACATGCTGTTAAATATCCACTTTGAGCTCCAGAAAGAGAGAGAAAAGAAATAGAAGTTATTTTAAGTATTAATGGCTGAGAGTTTTCTAAAATCTGAAAGATGTATCAACCTATAAATCTAAGCTCATCAAACACAATGCAGAATAAAAGCATAAGAAGACTGTGACCCACAAACTGATAGAAGAGCCCTCAGAACAGGCCACATCTGCAGACCTCCTGGTTTCTAACTTCCAGTCTCAGATTTATAAAAATATGAATTCCCATTATTTAGGTCACTTTTTGTTATAACATTCATAGCCACCAACCCAGCCTATTATGATAAATAATGAAAACTGTAACTTTTATCTTATACCCATGCCAGCAAATTAAGAAGAGATAGAATCATATGATAAAGCATATCACATATCCGCATGAAAATGGCTTTGTGTAACTCAGTATAATAAATTTAAGGTATAGAAAGAACTTTTTAAAAAATTAAACAAGAAATCAAACAAACTAATCAATAAAATGAGCTGATAAAATGAACAGATAGTTCTCAAAAGATGAAATACAAATTGTAAGTAAAAATATTTAACCTAATTATCCATACAATCTTATATGACTAGCCATATCACTCACAGTTACTCAAAGGACATACTTAACACGTTACAGAGACACGTGTGCATCAGTGCTATAGCAGTATTATTTGCAAAATAGAATGGTCTAAGAACAGAGGAATGAAGAAATTGATGTACACAAATGGAGCTTTTTTTTCATCCATAATGAAGAGCAAAGATGTATCATTTTATTAGGAAATTAAGTAGATCCCAGAAAGATAAGTACCAGATTTTTCTTGAATGATTCCCAGATTTTGTGTAACAGCATAAAATCATGCATGTCTACATGATAACAGCAGAGGTATCCAGAGCAGAGGAGGGAGTTTGGGAACAGCAGGAGGAGAGAGAAGTAAAAGGCAGAGGAGATAAGAACAAGCTATATGCATGGTAGATGTTTGTGATATGTTCTTATGCAACCACACATCACTCATAATTAGTATACAACAAGGACAAAAGGTTAGAGGATAGCTAGGAATCCCTCAGATACCAAAGAAGTCATGGAAAATAAAACCAGCACCTCTCATGATGGAGAAACACGGTTGGGTCCCTAAAACTGAGAACAAGGATTTTACTTTATCATCAAAATTTTGGAGATTTGGTTATAAGTATAAGATAATAAATACAAGAAATCAATTCTGAAGTTCATTTTTAAAGCCCCAAACATTTATATTTATACAAAATTAATTACCATTTTTATGGCTATTCTTGGTTGTCAGCCTCTGGAATTAACTAAACTGCAAATGACTAGGCGTATCTGTGAGGGTTTTTTTTTCCTTAATTAAGTCATCTGAAGCTGGAAGATGAACTTCTAATCCAGATCTCTTGAGGTGGTAAAACAGATTTCTAATCCAGATCTCTTGAGGTGGGAAGACCCATCTATAATCTGAGCCAAAGCTTCTTCGGGCAGCCTATGGAAAGGACATGGAAGAAAGGAGATATTTTGTTCTCTGCCTGCTTTTTCTCACTCTTGCTAGCAGGTCCACTCCTTCACTGGCGCTAGAGAGTACTTCTGTGGGATTCCAGTATTTAGTGAAGACCAGCTGAGATATGCAGCCTTCTAGACTGAACAATTACTGTATTCTTAGACCTTCTAATAATAGACAGCCATTGTTGGACTATCTAGACCATAGCCTGTTAGTCATTCTAATAAATCCCATTTCTAAATATATTTATATAGATATAGATATATATGTATATATATATATATACAGATATATAGCCCCATTCTATAAATTTTGTTCCTCTCAAGAACCCTAATACACCATTAGAAATGGCATTAACTATATAAGTCATGTTTAGCAAACATTGAATTTTTTTTCAGAAATATAAATTTTTGTTGAAAAGATTTTTTTCATACAATATATTCTGATCATACTTTTCCTCTTCTCCAATTCCTCCAAAATACTCCTTACCTCATTACCCACCCAATTTCATACCTTTTCTCTCTCTTTTTAAAAAACAAAAACAAAAACAGGAAGCACATCCATCAGCAACAAACACACACACACACACAAAAAAAAAAATCCCAGGAACTGAAATATACAAACAAAAGACCAATAGACCAAAAAATTTTTTTAAAAAATGCTCAAACAAAGCAACATGAAACAAAAACACCATTGAATTCATTTTTTATTGATTAAATACTCCTGGGCGTGGGGCCTATCCTGAAGTGTGGTTAATATAGCCAGTGAGACTCTGTTGGAATAAACTGATTCTTCCTTTACAAGTGGATGTCAATTGGAGAGAGCTTTTCCATTAAGGATAGAAGTCCATTTCCACTTCCCTCCCTCAGTGCTGCGAACCCATCTGGCTTGGAGCTGTTCAGTCCTTGTGCACACTGCCACCATCTCCATGAGTTCACATGTGTATCAGTCCTGTTGTGTCTGGAAGACGCTATTTCCTTGGAGTCATCCATCACTTCTAGCTCTACAGCCTTTCACTCAGCACTATCTTCTGCATAACTCTTTGAGCCCTGAGGGGAGGGGTTTGATGAAGACATCCCATTTGGGAGGGAATGTCCTGAAGACTCTCATGTTTTGCACATTATCCAGCTGCAAGTCTCTATTAGTTTCCATATCCTGCAAGAGGAAGCTTCTCTGATTATGACTGAGCATGACACTGATCTATGAGTATAGTGGAACGCCATTAATAGTCATTTTATTGCCATTTTCCTCTTGTAGAACAATTGTATTTGGTATTTCACTAAGTCCATGACCTATCTAGTCTTAGGCTTTTGGCCACCCAAGCAGTGTGAGTCATAGGTTCCCTCTCATGGAATGTGCCTTAAATCTAGTAAAAGAGTGGTCGGTAACTCCCAGAACATTTGTTCCACTATTCCATCAATATATGATGCAAGCAGGTCATTGTGAAGACTACAGGGTTTGTAGCTGGGTGGATGATTATCTTCCCTCCTGGCAGCATGCAGAGTACCTTGCAGTACCATGAACACTAGTTAGTACAGGTGAAGCCACTACTTAGGCACCAGGTTAACTTTTCCATATTCTTCATATTCAATGAGATATTTTTTACTAAAAATGAAAATTATTGCCAAAAGTTTTTGAAGGTTATCTAAAAGGTCATTTTTTTCTATATCAGCAGATTCCAAGCCTCAGGAATCAATCAACCCATATAAAAAAATTTTAAAAACCTATACTGAAGATGAACAAACTTTATATTATCATTAGCATTGAAAGTAATACAGTATAACAACTATTTACAGACATATTGCATTAGATATTATCAATAATCTAAAGATTATTTCAAATATACAAAAGGATGTTTTTAATATAAATGCAAATACAATGCTATTATATATACATATGAGGATTGAAAATCTAAGAACTTTGGCATTATCAGAGAATTACAAAATTAACCCCCCACAGACATGTAGGAGATGCCAGAAATACAAAATGTAAATTCGTAGATAAGTTTAGTGGAATTTCATTAAACACTAGAAGGCATTTTGAAAAATAAAAGCAGTTTCTAAATTTATAAAGAATGGTGAAGGACCCAGAAAAGGCAAAACAAAATAAAAATAGAAGAAATGCCATGTGAGTGCCAGGTTTCAAGGCTTGCTTACTATAAAGTTTCAACTAAAATGTGATGGTGACATAAAAGCAGACTTACCTATAAAAGAAAAATAACAGAGGTATGGGAGATAATTTGTGTATACAAGATCAACTGGTTTTTAGAAAAGGTGTCAAGGTAATTTAATGGGTGGAATAATGGCTTAGGCTGCAACAACTGGACGTCCACATGGAGAAAGCACTCCAACACTTCCTTGGCACTGGAGGCAGAAACTATCTATCTCATTAATGACTACTTAGTTGTAAAACCTAGAAACAAAAATTTCTAAAATAAAAATATTGAATGTCTTCATGACCTTAAAGATAGGAAAGTGCATCTTAGATAAAACACATAGAGCAGAAAGCATAAAAAATTAAAATATGTATTATCCTCACCTCATCATAATTTTAAAAAAAAATCATTAGTCACTAGGGAAAAGCAAATCAAAGCTGCAGTGGATAGGATTTTATTTTTAGAAACAGACAATAGCATGAGTTAGCAATGATGCTGAGAATGTACAACATTCATGCATTGCTGGCAAGTGTGAAATAGTGTTGGAAAGGGATGTCCCAAAATGTAGCACTGAAGACTTCCATTTAGAAGCTACCCAAATTCCTTCAAATATCAGTGTCTTAACTGACATTGATATAACAAGGATCCTCTCTCTCTCAACCCCCCCCCATATGTGTGTGTTTGTCTGTCTGTCTGTCTCTGTCTCTTTTTCTCTCTGTGTGTCTCCCTCTAGCTTCTAGCTTTTCATCCAGTTCAATCCCACTAAATTAGTTACCACTATGTTTTTTACATCTCATCCATATCTGCACACTTTATTATTAATTTACCAACTTATTTGTGTTTTACCATTTTTTTCTTGAAAAATGGAGATGTGGATATTTCAATCTTTGTAAGAGAAAAATCATGTATGTTGATCCGCTTAAAATTAATACTCTGTTTATAAGACATGCCTTTATGTAAATACTTTGTCCAAGCCAAGCATTTAATACTGCACTAGATTAAATGAGGCATATACACAAACACAAACATGCACACACACACACACACACACACACACACACACACACACACACACACTTAGAAATACCTTTTCTGGAATCATTTTAAATGTTTCTTAACATCTTTTTTTAATTAAATGAAAATGTTCAGCATCAATTGCTAGCAGTACAAGATTTCAGACTTGTGGGAATGGTCCAGAATTGTGGGAGTGTGCTCCAACCCCTTTCTTCACAGTCAAGTGACTTAAAAATGTCCATGAAGGAAGAACTGATTAGAATCCTGATTTTCATCTGTTTGAAGAGAAGACAAGAGCAGAAGAGGTTACAGTCTTACATTACTCGACTTTCTTGCTCCAATATATCAAAACTTGACCATCCAAGATCACGAGGAACAGCTGAGAAAGAATCAAAGCAGACACTGTACCTTGCAGTCAGTAGAGCCTGCCAATGTGAGATTAGAGCTCTCCATCCTAACGAGAAAACAGCTTTGGGAAGTTCTCCATGTTTGTGACTCACAGATATTCCCAAGGGTTGCTGTTTCCATCTTGCAGTCAACAGACTCGGAGGAAGACGTGCAGTTCTGCTCAACTGTTGTTCTTAAGCAACTTGGCTGAAAGAGATGTTTAAACATTTGTTGGAAAGATGATATATTTGAGTGCTTTAATTTTTTAAACAAAACTCTAGATTTTAAACTGATTTAACTCCATATTCAACATGGATTAAATAAGGGCTGAAGAACAAATACTATTTTGTATAATATCTACTATGAACTTAGCAATTTTCCCATTTTAAAACTCCTAAACTAGGGGGTACTTATTCCAAGAATAGACCTGCACTGCACCCCACCCCCTACATATCATTTCAAATTGCCTCCAGATCCTAATCTTTGTATCCAACAGTTCTGGCTCAGGAATTGGCCACCTAGTTCAGGATCTCACCTTGGCTTCTACTCTGACCAGCCATGCCAAGTCACCTCCCATTCCACTAGGATTTGATTGCTGGCTAATGTCCACTTTTGTCTAACCCAAGCTCTCTAAGTATTGTATAGCGTTCTTGATCTACATTTTCTCTGCACACTTCTAGTCTGTCTTACTCCATTATGCATGCAGACTGCTGGTTTTCACCCTCATGGCCTCCTTTCTGCTCTAAGCGAGCTCCCTCATTTTTTCTTTTCTTTTCAAAGTCCCAATTAAAAAATGCTAGACCTTAACAATTGTCCTGATCTAAATGGTAACTTTGTTTTTTTTTTCTGTGAATAAACAAAGAGGTATAAAAATAACAGAAGAAATATTACTAAATAATGTTCATTTTGTTCTAATAAACACTACCCCTTCGTTTAAAAGGCAAGTAATAGAAGGAACCCCCCATCTCTCTCCCAACCTCTTATGTCACTCATGCCTGCCCTGTTCCTCTCCTAGTTGTCCGTCTGTCCGACTCTTGGCAATCCCGTCACACACACTTTCTCTGGAATGACAGTTTTTTGCCCAGGTTCCACACCCACCCCTCCCTCTGTCCTGAAGATCACACTCTGTACAAATGGAACAAACTGGGTTCAGCCAACAAACTTGTTTAGTTTAACTTACACAGCATTCTAATTTGCCTTTCTCCCCCAACAGTTGCCAATGTGTGAAAACCAGAAGAGTAAGCTTGAAATTAGAAAGTCCCATCTCTGACTGGTAATCAGGTCTTTATTTATACACAGCAACATCCAGAGCTGCAAAATGTCAGGAAAGTAGAGCTGACTGCTAGCCAGGAGAGCTTACCTGAGACACTTTCCCAATTCATCTCAGTAGAATTTAGAGGTTGTAATGCTGGCTGTAGAGAAAAGTACAGTATATGATGCTCACAGGCGCGCATAAAAGGATACAGAGAGGTTCAGTTTCACTGATGTATTAGAGGGAATTTGACATACTAAATCACTGTCTGTGTACTTCATCTTGAAAGGTAATCTCAGATGTGTCTTTAGTAAAAACTCACACTTCTCAAATCTCCATTTAGACCTCTTTCCTCAGGCTACCAATGAGAAAGGACTCTCTATTTGCTTCATTAAGTTTCTTCCTGGTCTCCCACTTCCAACTTCCTCCACTACTTTTTAATTTAAGATGCAAACATGAGAGAGACCTGGAAAACCATAGACTATGATTGACATTAACATTCAGCATAAAGTGGTTTTCAAATACTTCTGAGTAATTTTGATAAATAGAATTTCTACTTCTTATAGTAAAAATGTTTTAAAATATTCAGTATCATATAATGCTAAAGTGGGGTGGATTTGGATGTGTGATTTCCATAATGATCCTTTTATGTTATAATTCATAGTAATAATCAATGAAAATATGACAAGATAAATGACAACTAATAGAGAAAATGTTAGACTTATCCACAAGAATTTGCCTTGGTTCTTTGAGAAGGAAGCATAAGGCAACTAGATGTATCCTTGCCTATGCCACTGATATCCACTGCTATACAGATAATGCTGGGCAGTTCTGGAAGATTGACAAGTCCTCTGTCCCTCATTCAAAAATAGTCACTTGTATATACATTTCCATATGCTCACACAGACATACAAATATACACATACAATTTTAAAACACAAAAAATAAAATAAACTATAAAAAAATAAACCAGAAAATAGTTAAGCATTAACTACACAAAGTGAATAAGAAGTGTGAGGTGGAACATTCTAACTAGAGAGAGAGAAAGAGGTAGAGCAGAGCAGACGCTGCTAGACACTGCCATGAGAAGCAAGATGTAAAGATACCGATAATTCACAAGCCTTGTAGCAAAGTATAGAATTATGAAGATGGGTTAATTTAAGATGAAAGAGCTAGCTAACAAGAAGCCTGCTATGGCCATGGTTTAAAAATAATACAAGCCTCTGTGTGTTCACTTTGGGTGTGAGCAGCTATGGAACCAAGAGGCTGTGGGACCAGTGGGTGAGAGAGATTTGTCCTGACTGCAGGCCAGGCAGGACACAGGAAAACTTTCAGCTACAGAAGTGAGCCACTCTGAATGGAAGAGGATTGTAGAATAAATGAAAGCCAGGAGCTTATGTCCTTGTTATACCTGAATGAGATATTTGTGGATGGAGGGGCTATCCAAATGGACTTAAAGATCTAGAACTCACAGAAGTAGATAGAAGAGGATGCAGTATGTCAAGAGAAAAAAAAAAACAGAAGACAAACTAAAAATGGGTCATCTGAGCAAGAAAATCATTTATGAACAGGTCATTAAGACAGATATAGAACACTAAAGACTGCTGATATTTAAGATCCTCTATAAGACTTGTGAGGCATGGCAGGATAAGGATGAGGAAGGTGATGTGGTAGAGAAGTATTTCAGAAGAGACTCTCTATAGAAAGAAGGGACTCTTTGGTATTATCAATTGCCAGAGAAAATGGAACACAATAAAATCAAACGTTGTTTCTTAGGTTTGGTGATAACCTTAGTGAGATCAAGGGATAGTTCATGGGGAAGAGACAGAAACTGCATCGGGTTGCCCAATTTATTCAATGCAATTGTGAAGGAAAGGGAGAATACTGACCAATCTAATCTAGCCAGCATGCAGTAGCGGCACACACACCTTGTCAGTAACTAACAGCTCTCTAATTGGATTTAAGACCCATTCAACAAGAGGAAAGTCATGCCTGGTACAGAAACCTTGAAAACTACACGGGCTGCTGAAGTCATGGGTCCTGGAGGAGAGCTTACGACCACCACTTTACTAAACCAACCTAACTATGCTCTAAATATTTTTCCTTACACCCACAGATAAACGCAGCCCTCACTCTTAACAAGGAAAGTTCTCTTTGCAACAGATGGAGATCATTAAAGAAAACCACAGCCAGTGAAAATGCAGAGCTGTGGAGCCCAGTCCCCACATGTAACCTACAAACAACTCCTGCATTAGAGAAGATGGGGCAGAGTGATTATAAGAGCAAGAAGATCATGAAATTTGTTGTGAGACCATGTCTCCTGAGAATGTCAGAAGCAACATGACAAGCACCAAGAAGGAAAGATATTTGTTAAAAATGGAGGCTAAGCATCATGCTGCACATCTACAACCCCAACACTCATGAGGCTGAGACTATAGGCTCTTGAGTTCAAGGCCAGCCTGGACGAGAGAGTAAAACCCAGTCTCAAAATAAACAAAGAGGATGCAAGTCAGTGGTAGAATGTTTGCCTAGCCTTCAAAAGGTTCCAAATTTGATCCCCAGCACATAGGGGGTAAAAGTGAAAATAGCAATATTAAAAATTCTGTGTGATGAGACCAGGTGGAAGCACGGCTCTAAAATCAGTCCCAGGAGCCATTATTAAATGCCCCATAAAACCATGTTGCCTGAAATACAGGTTTGCCTGGCTCAGACTCATGGACAATACTAGAGAGGAAGTACCCCAAAGTTAAGATGGACCAACAGTGACATCTGCTGCCAGGGACTTGTTTTGAAAGTGGGCTGTGTCAACATTTGCAAGTAGAGTCCTGCCAAACCACTGGGCTTGGGCTGTGATGAGTCAGCACTCCCAGAACTCCTGTTTGTCATTTATGCTATTAGAAGGTTTTCCAAGGAGAACACAGAACATGGGAAAATAAGAGAATGTTTGAAAATGTAACTAAAACAAACAAAAACAGTGGAGGCTGAGACATAAGCGATGAGAAAAAGACTCCACTTTATCTTTTCTCATCCTGTTTCCCTTTGGCTAAATAAGTTCAAATTAATTCTGTAATTGTTAGCAAGCATGAAGATGTTTCCAGTGAATAGGATTAATGTAACCATTGCCTGCTTCAACAGATTCCAACATAATAGCCAGGCCACAGAGGGAAAAAAAAATGTCCAAGGATCAAAGGAGATTATGCATAAAATTTCAGAGTAACCCTTGCTTAGGAAAACCACTTCCTAATTATCTAACTATTTACCTGGATTATACCTCCTTCAACATCTGCTGGCCCTCAGGCATTTTCTTTTATTTTTGTGAAAGCCAGTTGAACATAAGGTTTGAATCAAACATCATGTTTAAAATAATCATAATAACTGCCAGTATAAAATGCTCAATGTGATTCAATTCTATAAACCAGAAAAAATGAAAGAAAGAAAAAAGAGTTATTTATTTGTTTATAAAAATAGAAAATGATAATGAATTCAATTATTTTGAAAGAAGTTGAGCATGACCAATATTTCAGTTGAAGAACTCCTGAGTTTGGACTTCCATTCCAGGATTGCCACCACACAATGTGGCATCTTGAGCAAATTACACTTCTCTGGGCCTCATTTTTCTGTGCTATAAAATGAGAAGATTGTACTGTATGTGGGATGGCTGCAACTCTTTTCTTTCTTGAATTTAGCAATGCCTGCTTATGAGTTAGTCACATAGCTGCATAAAGACTCCATGGAAAGACTTAATAGCAGGGTATATTGTGGATGAAGGAAGCACAGAGTCTCCATGAGCACCTCACAGATGTTCTGGTCTACTGTGGACAACAGAAACAAGGAGTGTCCATGTGCACCTCACAGATGTTCTGGTCTACTGTAGACAGTGGAAGCATGGAGTGTCCATGTGCATCTCACAGATGTTCTGGTCTACTGTAGACAGTGGAAGCATGGAGTGTCCATGTGCATATTACAGATGTTCTGGTCTACTGTGGACAGTGGAAGCATGGAGTGTCCATGTGCATCTTACAGATGTTCTGGTCTACTGTGGACAGTGGAAGTATGGGGTCTCCATCTAAACCTCACAGATGTTCTGGCCTCAGACAAGAACATCTTGCTCTTCTTTTGGAACTGTAGATTGCATTATCAGCTGCACATTTAGTGCATATTATGATTTCCCTTTACAAGGTGTTCAACAGATATTATTTCTTGTACTCACAGTATTCTAAAGACAAGGAAAACAAGCCTCAAAAAACAAAAAAGAATTTCCCAGAGTCAGAAAACACAGACTCAGTAAATATCCCACCATTCTCTGTTATAAGTGAACTTAACTTCTCATATTTTGGATCCATACCCCAAACCCCCCTGAAACATAAAAGTCATATATTATAGCATCACTGTGCCTCATATGTCAGTATTAAATATACACATATGCTTACACAAATAAAGCATATCTCTTTTGACATGAAATTCAGCTAGCCTACACAAATACAAAGGAGCAGTGCAGAAGACCTGGTGCAAAAATATTTGAGAAAGTGTTTTTGCCCCCTTTACATCCAGACCATAATTTCCTCTCCTTTATCTTCTCTTATTTCTTCCCCCATACCTCGTCTCCAGCAACCCCCATCTGCTTCTCCTCTGTTTCTGTTCAACAAGAGGGTAGGCCTCCTATAGGTATCAACAAGAATGGTATATCAAGTTGTTCTCAACAGACAAAAAGGATTGCACTTTTAAATATTAAAAGTGATAAATGATAGAAAAATGACACAACAAAGTCATGTTAAAGTTAAAAGAAAACAGAATTTTTATTAATTAAATACAGAATAGCACTAAATCCAAAGTTGGAAAGATCCACGTTCACAGAACACTGTGATACACCAATTGGATGTCTGGCTGATATAACTGCTATAATACTCAGGGTTGTACTCGGTGTAAGTGAAGATTAATAAATACTAGCTGATGGTACTGGTTTATAAATAATGTGAACAATGAATTCATAGTAAAAAGAATATTTCTGAGATTTCTTTAATATGAGGTATTGCCTTGGCTTTAGTCATGCTTTAGGTCATAGTATCCATGTTGGGCTGAAAGCAAAAACTCTAACTTTCCATTAGAACACATTAACTCTTCCCATCAGATAGCAAAACCATCAGCAGCCTCTAGAAGTGGTCCATAATTGCAGGTTTGCACATTGATGTTTACAGTGATAGACAATTGCCTTTGGAAAATTACCTGGCAAGATAGTTTTACTTTTAAAAAAAAAACAGATACAAGAATGGAACCATAGAATAAAAATGAGTACTAGCAGTCAAAAAGTATATTTCATACCAAAATGCTATCAAAAAGTATATTTCATATAAAAATGCTGTGTGATCTTGTGGTTACCTAGTTGATTCATTTATGTTGTAAGCATCTGTTCTTCATTTATGATAAATTCTCCAATTACTCATCACAAGGAACACACTGACAAATCAGTCTAACTTTAAGAAGCTGGTAACTGGAGCTAGAAAGATGGCTCATCAATTAAGAGCACTTGCTGTTCTAGCAGAATACCTGGGTTCCATTCCCAGCACCATCACGGCTTCTTACAGCTGTCTGCAACTTTGGCTTTGTGGGCTCCTATGCCCTCTTCTGGCCTCTGTGGGCATTAGGCACATATGTGGTACATAAACACACATGCAGATAACCATGTATATGCATAAAACAATAATTTTTAAATGAATAGTTGGTTGATATAGGCATAAGATAAATTAAAGTACAAAATCACAAACTACATGCACACCGTGAGCAAGAAAAGGCATTTCTTTTCTCTCATGGGAAAGATGCCAAAAGACCAAAGGTCAGAAAGACACAGAAACACAAGAAGGAATTGAAAACCAGTGTGTTTCTCTAGACACTAATAATTTATATGCTATTAAAATAGTAAAAAAAAATGGTGAACTTGAAACTATAGACCCACTCATATATATGATACCTCTAAAATGTGGACAGCCAGCAATTACTGAGAAAGAGTGCTTATATAACTTATGTAAAGCAAAGTCCTACATTATATTTCATACCTACTGTTCTGCAGCAGTATCATTCCAAGGTGTGAAGGCCCACTGTGCTATCATGCACTGAGTCTGAACAAGAAAGCTCTACAGAGTGCTGTTCAACATATACTCCCTGACTCATTCTGTTTGTAGAGTGAGCTGAGCTGTGACTGTGGTCATACTCAACCAGCCAAGAAAATGTTTCCAGAGTGCAATTGTTCCAGCATCAAGCCACTTTACAACATGTCCCCATTGCTTTTTGATACTCTGTGGCCAGGAGACTGCTGAGAAAATATTATTCACCAGAATTAGACTGGACTAGTCATCTGCCTGGTTGTTACATTGCACTTCAGCTCAAGCCATGTCTGCAACTGAACTTACCAGATGTTTCTAATTTCTCTGCCTTATGAACTACAAGTTGAACTTTTTTCTTGGCTTTGAAATATTCTAAACAAATAACGTTCTGTGATGTCTCAGGAGAGTTACATAATAAAGTCCCAGGTAGTATCATAATAAGAGTCCAGGCTCTCCTGAGCTGCCGGAGGCCTGTCCCACTCACTACCTCTCACTACCCCTCACATTCTTTTGAGAAGGTTTTAGCTCTAAGATTCTCATTCTGATCTAGAAGGTCCCATCAAGCTAACAGATTTTAAAAACCACTAAAATTCTGAAGCTACTATACATCCTCTGCTGATGTATTCAGTAAAATACATGTTGCATGAAATTAAGCTCTTAACATGCATAAAAGTCACCAATTTATACACCTTTCAAATAGCACTATGTTCTAGAAAACTATCCAAAGATTGTGCACATGCTTAAAAAGAAACATACAAGGATAATAACAAGTCTTTATTAATAGAGAATGGCAGTAAATTTTATATTGTGTCCAACAGAAATATGACATAGACTGTAAGACAATTATATCCATAATAATAATTAAATGAAAAAGTAACAAATAGGTCAACATGAATATGTGTGTGTGTGTGTGTGTGTGTGTGTGTGTGTGTGTGTAGGTGTGTAAATATACACAAATGCCTACATATACTATATAATTTGTAGCTGTGGATTTTATTTTGTTGCCATGTATAAGAATTCTTTATTTAGATATAAATAACTTTGGAGGAATAGGGTAAAATGAAAATAAACTGAAAACATGAAGGTTGGAGAACTCTACACACATGAATTCACAGGAAGGAGGGGGCATAAAGAAGGAGCAGAGAAAGCAGACAGCCCTGGGAAGTCCCTGCTCCTCAAAGACCACATGAACCGGCTGCTACTCTCGTCAGAGCACCTCCTACTGCACTGCGGGCACCTGTTTCAGGTCCTGTGCAGCTTCTCGGGAGCAGCAACCTTGACTACAGTTTCCCCTCTTCCTTGAATTATCTTACCCTGGTTCTCAATATGGTCTCTATCAGCTGTCCAGCAGCCTGGCACCTCTTTTTCTTTTAACCTAGAATTAAGTCTTCCAGGTTTTGGCCACAGGCACTCCCTGTAGAGTGAGAGCGGGTTCTCAATGTCTTGCCATACTCTCTTGGAGACATATCACTTACATTTTATTTATAGATGATCTCCTGTCCTATACCTCTGATACTTATATGTATCCAACATTTCTCTCTTCCTCACTTTCCCTTCTCCAATTTTCATCCACTCTCTGATTGGCTACAGAGTGCTTCCTTCAATTACTGTATAAAATCTCAACTTAATCTTTATCCTCCCCAGTCTCTCCTTCTTTCATGTATGTGTTTGTGTGTGTGTGTGTGTGTGTGTGTGTGTGTGTGTGTGTGTGTAATGCACTATTTATATGCATATTTGTATATGTGTGTATTAACTTTAAAACTGAATTCCAGGTTCCTCATAGTTAAAAACTAAATTTTACCTACGTACTTCTGTCTACATTCCCTTTAACAAAGATTAGTGTTCTATACTATATTAATACTAAATTCTTAGTGAATGCATTTTTGTGAGTAAATTATTTTCCCCCATAAGTGCTATACCTAACACACATTTTAGTAAGCACAACAATATTTAGGAAATTGGCTTATGAGCTATTGACTTACTGATTTTTGATCCCATCTTTTCTACAATGGATTTGAAATGGTCTACATACTGGTTACTGGTTTTATTTCTATTAAAAAGGAATGCGTACTTGAACAAGATAGGATTTATCTTTCACTATTGCATAAGAGTGATGGTAGGCTACAAAATCACATATGTGGTAAATAAATGTTTTACTACACAACTAAATTATTACTAAGAGTTTGGGAAGTAGACTAAAATCTGCAGCTGAAGCTTTTCTGAAGATCCCCCAAATCTCTGGAGCTATACTAAGGTTCATTGGAGATAGGATGTGGCCTTCAAGCCAGCTCTCACATAACTTCTGGGAATCTGTCTTGCTATTGCAGGGGTTTGGGTGGCAGCTTTGGTATCAGTCTTGGAACACAGAAGTCCTCCCACAAAGTTACTAATCACCATCTGTTAAAGCCCCCATGGGGTTCTGATTAGTAGCCTTGTACCAAAACCCGCCCTCTCCAGAGCATTGCCAGGAAACAGAGTGGAACACTGAGATGTCTACACACCAGGACCCTTTCTGCCTCTCTCCTCCCTCCTCAGTCCATTACTTTTGATCCTGAAAGCAACCATCCTTTGAAATATCCAGCCAAGATACTTTCCTGTGCTTTCACATCCACTTTATTTTACAGATTACACTAATCCCCCCTCCTTTATGAGGTTCAAATTTCTAGAAAAAGTCCAAGTGTTGTTCTTTTACATCTATCCCTTGAGAGATGATGAGCTCCAAACCAAATGTTTAAATAGAAAGATGAAAGAAAAATACAGCACATTCCTCATAAACTAGGTTCCTTTCTCAACAAATGGTCCAGGTCTCTTCCTGGCTCATCCATCATTGGTCTCATGTCTTCCCTTTTATTCCCTGTTTTATTCTCATTGTAATTCCAGTTCATATCACCATGTCCTTGGGCCTTATCAGCTTATTCCTAAATTATTACAACAGCCTCTTTGGAATTCTGCTTCATTCTGTTGCTCCTTTTTTCTAGGAAAGCCCTTACCATGCCTCTGCAAAATCTTCCACTGGCTGTCACAAAATAAAACTTCATCTGCTGACTTGAAAACTGTACATGCAAGCTGCCTTAGTCTAACTTAATTGACCTAGTTCCCAACATTCAGCCTCCTTTCCAAAGAGGTGAGCCATCAATTTGTCCCTTTGTACACCCCTTACACACTAATGTAACATTACTTTAACTCACATTGCTACATCATCTCATCTTATGTAAAGTTTAGCCAATGTTAAGAACCAACACACCACTGAACCTCTCTCTACTCCTGCATAATGTAGCTAAACCATAGGGACCAAATTGTCCATTTTAGTATATAGTGCTATTTTTTTTATTATGCGCCTATTTCTCTCATTTTACTCTTTGTATGTTCCATTCATTGCAAACATCTTGAAGGTAGGCTGCATATCTTCATTGTACTCACCACAGAAATAGATATGTTATAGGCAATTCATGTGAATTACCAACCAATGGTGCCTTCTCAACCCAACTTATTTCTCCCACCCTCAATATTTACATATATTTCTTTCTACATGACATCATTCCCTACACCAAGAATCCACAAAAATCCTTTATTCTTAACACAGAAATTCAGAATATAAAAATTAAGTATATAGAACTGACAAGTTTCAAAATAAAGATGTAAAACCCACAATAGAGACATAGTCATAAAGTCTAAAATCTAGAATATAAAATAGATATGTTAATCAAACAAAAGATAATAAAAAAGATATTAGCTTTTATGTTTAAGAAGAAACATTTTTAAATTATTTCTTTTATTTTTCAGATTATAATATAATTATATCATTCTCCCCCTTTCCTTCCTTCAAACCTTCTCATATACTACTTAACATTCTTTCAAATTCATGACCTCTTTTTTTCATTAGTTGTTGTTACATACATATATGTATATACATTTTAAATGTCTCTTGGTTGTATAATAAAGAGTCCAAGGAAATAATAAAATACAATGTTTATGTAGGTCTCTTAGCAGAGACTTCACCCTACCATATTCCTACGTTAGCTCCAAGCAGGAGTAAAGAGACACTCAGGTGAGTTTGGCAACCACAGTTGTGCTGTTTCTAATCTATTGCCTTGGGCAGGAGCTGCTCCAAATCAACAGCGACATGAAGAACAGAGGTGCTTTTAAGCATCTTTTCCAGACCCACAGGGAATAGCAAGCTGGAACCTTATTTAAATAACTTAGTAAAACCTATTTATTTTCTCTTTAAAAAAAAAATGAAAGAAAGAAAGAGAAAGTCAGTCCATAAACCATCCTGCAAAATGAGCATACTAAACTTTTGTCCCTAGGTAAGTAGCTATTTAGAGTAGAGGCTGAGTTATAAATTATTAATAATAATAATAATAAATATTTACACTATACATCCAAATGTATTGCCTAGGAAATATCTAATTTACTGAGTCAGTTGACCAAGTGATTAATTCCTAGTTGATCAACTCATCATAAAAAGTTTAAGCAAGACTCAAGACTTAAAAACACCATTTCTAGGTAGTCTTGAATCCATTTTAAGGAACATAATGAAACAATAATAAAATTTAAGTTAGTATATAGTCTCATAGATCAAAAACATTTCCTAGAAAAATGTAATGCCCAAGTAATTTGTTTTACTGGCTATGAATATGAGTTTTGCAAAATGAAGTGAAAGCATGCATTATAACATAACACAATCATCAGATTTAAGAGTAGAATTAACTATTTTAAGATATTTATTCTTATACAAGCTAAGATGCCTAAACTATAGGAAAATGAGGTGGCAACTATTTTAAGAGACTTTACAAAAATTACTTATTTTGAACAATTTTATGAATCTATCAACTGCTATCATCATTAACAAATCCTCAAAGGAAAAATTTTTACCTATATCACCTTTGGGTAAAACGATATGATGGTTTAAATGGCTGCCAAGGCATAGAAGAGCATAGTATTACAAATGGGTCAATCTAGGGAAACGCTTTCATCTTGTCTCTTAAGCAAATATACTGCCTTCTCTTCACCCCTCATTCCTCTCCTAGCTTTCTGACCAGCATTCTGTTCACCAATGATGATGATGGTAAATTGTAAGTCACTTGTTTTCATCTCAGATTCTGTGAGTATCAGCTGAGTGCACAGCTGCATAATGAACTGCTTGTCTGGGTACAAAATTCTCTAGCTGTACCCTCACTGCCAGAGATTTTAAAAAACATTTTAATTTATAACTTTGCTGGCAAATGTATTGTTAACTTTGTATACCTATAGTTAACTGTCAAATGTAAACAATTTATTTAATATAGCCACTTCCTTATTCTTCTAAGTAAACTTAATATTTGATTACTGAGGAAATGCTCAGTGGAAAGCACTAATTATCAATTGAAAAACATCTAAACTCATATCCAGGTCAACAATTAAACATTGCAATGTTGGTTGAGACTGCATCTGGAAGTATTACTATTAAATCATAAAAAAATAAAATAAAATTTCAACAATATGGCTGCCAAAATATGACCTGAAAAATGGTGATACTAATTGACATGTCAATGTGGATGGAGAAATCTGACAGGCCCCCACTCCCTAGACACCTAGATGAAGAACTAAAGATTTAATAATTATGAAGAAAGGTAGAATCAGTCTTCTCCAGGGACCAGCCCCCAGTAGGTGATCCAATCCCAAGTGGTCAGCCATAAACATAAATCCACATGAGCAACATTCAATTAACTCAGAGGCCAAGAATTTCAGGAGTGTGAAAGGAGGATATGAAAAGATTTGGAGAAAGGAGAGAAAGGGGGGGGATAATGAAAATACAGCACTCATATATGAAACTTTCAAAACTAAATAAAATATATTTTAAATGAAAAATGTAAATTTGTAGTAAGTGGGTAAATAAGGCAACCAGGTATTGTTGGTGCACACCTGCATTTCCAGTACTTAAGAGATTAAGACAAGGAATTCAAGGTCAGCCTAGACTATGTAATAAGTACCAGACTAGCCAGGACTATATAGTAAAAACTGGCTCAAAGGTTAATTAATTACAAAGCTAAAAATCACTGACTTGACCACAGACTGTTGCTGTATAGGGACTGAGGTGAAAGAATGTGATAAAGGAAAATTGGTTTTGACCAATTTGTGCTAAATACTCTGTGGAAATAACCCACTGAGCCCCATTAATGAGGGCAACTAAGACATACTAATCAAAACAAAATATGGAAAATACAATTTACTTCAGTATACATATTCTTTCAAAGTGTTGGTCTTGCTCAAAAATCTTCTCTTTAAAATGACAGAAGAAAATTGTTTTAGCTCCTTAAATGCTGATTTCTAAATGGATCCTAAGCCTGTATAGAAACATCAATGGAGACATACATGTTGGAAATGCTGCCCTCCACACACTTGCCTTCTGCCTCTTCTCCTTGCACTAGAACACTATCTAAAGCCAAATATTAGCATACCCTGACTGAAGAATCCTACCTCTCCTAGTGATATGCAGTGAAATAAGCTACTAGACATTAGGACAGAGTACCTGGAAGGAAGTGGCTCATGAAGTTTCTGACCCAAAAGGGACCAGAACTTAAAGCTGAGTTCAGAAGAGGTTGTATACACAAAGGTAGAACTCAGTGTGACTCAGGTTTTAACACCCTGGCACACACATCAAGACCAAACTCTGAAATCTTTCCAAGATGCCTACTGGAAGCTTGTAATAAAAAAAAATAATTAATTAATTAAAAATTTTAAAAAAAACAATAATGACTTCTGTCTCCCAATAAATTAGAGATGACCAAACAAAACAGAGTATTGAGGAAAGGAAGTAAACATTCCAAAATAATGAATATTCCCAAATGAATCTATTGTGTGGGACTTAAGAAGCCAGCAGTTGACTTTTCTTGGGAGAGGCTGAAGAACATTTCCTTAACTGTAGGGCTAAGGAAGGCAGGGGCAGAGATAGAATTACTGAGAAGCTTCTTAGGTTGCCCTGAAGAGCAAGGCTGATGGCAAGGAAGATTCTGGAACTTGTCACTGGGGATGAAAAGACTCAAGAGGAAATGAAAGTAGGTGGCAGAACTTGGTGGTCACATGGAACATGTGTATAAAAACTGTAAATGTCAGTCAGTTTGAAAGGGCATCAAGGACACAATGGCCAAGAGATATGAAAATGGCTCATAGACTATGCTTTCTAAAAGCAAGGAAGGCAAGAAGACCCTGTTGGTAGTCAATAAGGGAATGGAGGCAGTCAAGAAGAGAAACTACAGATGAACAGAGGTGACACTACATAACTGTAGAGAAAGGAACATGTATAACATGACAGTGACTCATTATGGAATCCATTGGTACTCCAATGTCCAACAGCAAGTATGCGTGTGGAATTAGAGTAGCTGTTGTTTTAAAGGCAAGATTCTCAGAGACTTAGACTTCTGGTTAAGTCACTAGAAGCAAGGGTTGTAACCAAAGGGAAAAAAATCTAAAATAAATAGTAGAAGAATAAATGATAAATATTGGTTGTGAGCTCAAGACCATCAACTACATAGTACAGTTATTGAGCATTTCCAGTAAATTTTTCTCCAGAAAAACCATGAGTCTCCCTAGTGGAGCTTAATATCACATTGGTGGGTATGGATCATCTTTACTCAATGCCTTATTCAAATACTAATATTTTCTGGGAACCCCTTACATTCACAGCCAGACAGAATATTTTTCCAGCCATCTGGTCAAGCCGATTGCCTGGTAAAGGTGACATATAAAACTAGCCTTGACAAGTGCATCCACCATCTGGATTCTCTATAATTTTGTTTCTTTTGTAATAAAAACTAATTCAAAAAGCTGCCTTCTGGATACTGAAAATGTCTCAAACATACATTCAAAGAAGTAAAAGTACATAGGAGTTTATATTCCATGATGGTAGCCCATAACATGTAATTACTAGTGTGGGCATATTGAAACCCAGCTCCCTTCTCAAAATGGGATGATTCGCCAGCATGGTTAGACTCCAGCTCTTCCCATGAAATTACGGTGAGGCTGAAAGTGTGCCTGTAATCTGACCTTTTGATAGGCTCAGACTCTTCCAGTTTAGTTTTCCACACATCAGTAGATGTCTTTGTGTAAGAATATTGTTAAATTTCTAACACATGAATTCTGTTATTTTTAGATCTTCTTCAGGAAAACCAAACTTTTTAAGACAGAGTCTTGGCATGTTTGTCATACAAACAGCATGTTGAAAACACTTTTGGAAGAGTCATTGAAAATCAAAAATAATAAGGAAACCAATCAAATAATATGAAAAATGTGATTAAAAACATCTATATAATGTATAAAAGTATACTTATAATAACTGAGAATAAATTTAGACCTAATGGGGAGGTTTGGAAGGAAAGCAAGAGATAAGAAAGAAACAAGCCTTGTGTTATTAAGGGTATTACAGATTTATATTCCAATTAGTCACTAGGAATGAGTCTACATGGATAGGGATTCTAAGTTAAGGACTAATATTATAAAGACTAAAATGCATTACTTTTTAATGTAAAAAGAAAACTCTGTATCTAATAGTGAGTATGAGGCTAGGGCAAAATGAAGTGATATATATGAAAATATGAAATAAGAGCATGAGTTCCTAAAATAACAACAGTAATTTCAATAAATGTAAATAATGCCAACTTAGCCATAACAGAAAAGGACTGTTAGAGTTAATCACAGAATAATACCCTACTATATATCATCAACTGTAAAAAGTCCTCTTATTCAAAATTTAAAAATAAAACATGCAGAGTGATTGTCAGAACATGGTACAAGAATGAAGTCACATGAAAAGATTCTGAGTGCTTGTGAAAATCTTCAAGAAACCAGCACAAAAGTCTTGTGACATCAGTTTCTTCATAAAAACAAAATATTGTTTTTGAATTATGTTTTCATGCTCCTCTCAGGTGTAGTAAATAGGAGTGAGTTTACTTCAAACTATTCATTACAAGTGGCTATCTTATTTGTTTATATGCCTCTATAGAAAAACATGTTTTTGCCACATGCAGCAGCTTCTCTACCATATGCAGCTTGACCTTTTGATTATACACTTTATTCATGCAACCCCTTCAGAGTACAAATTGCCTGATGCTCTGAATAAAGTTAGTTATTGCATGAAACTTTAGTCTGCCTCATTGACCACCTCCATTCTCCCAGGTCCCGCCCCTACTTGAGCAGTAAACAAGTGTTATCCTGGACGAAGACCTGAAGTTGGCTATGAGATAAGACAGTAGGGACCTTCAGAAAAGGAGGTGAATGGGAATAATGGGCAGAAACCATAAGGTTTGCCTTATGTCAAGCTTATGCATCATATTTTAAAGGAAGGAGGAACACACATGTTACAATCACAACTATTAGATTGCTTGCAAGTTGGTTATGATTATAATCCCTGATTTACCAATTCCTCCCTGGGTTCATGATCTACACTTGGTATTTCCAATGGACTAACCTATCTATTAAAAATTCTAGAAGGAAAGTCGTCCTTGGATACTCTTCCCCTATTATCTCTTGAGGAAAGGAAAGAACAACTCTTTGAATCCAGACTAAAAGAGGTATTTGTGTATCATGTGGATCCTTCACTGCCCTTAAACTTGCTGGGTTTTCCCCACTAAATTGTCTCCTATAAGTATTAAAGCACATGAGCATAAACCTTTGAAATGGATTTATTTACACCATAAGGACCTTTATCTTATTCTTCTTGATCAATTAGTAAATCAGAGGAGCACTTGATGTCAACAATTATACAGATTTGATCTGTGCTGTATTATATTACCCTTAACTAAAAATCAGCTTTAACAACACTATAGAACGCTGTGGATTTTCAAATTTTATTTGTGAATTACTATGGAAGGATAGAAAGTCATTATCCATCTGGCAAGCTATGGGATTTTCTCATACAAACTGAATTTGTGATTACAGAAATTGTCCAACCTTCTCCCATTCCACAGTCAGACACATATTTTATTGATGGTTCATCTAATGGTATAGAAGGGATTCATGGTCCAGATATTCATCCATCTAGTAATACTTCCTTTTCCTCAGCCCAACAGGTGGAACTGGCTGTTTTGATTCATCTATTATGGTTAATTCATAAACCCTTAAATATTGTTTTAGATTCTAGTTATGTTGTAAGATTATTTCCAGCAGTAGACTCATACTTGTGTACACTCTAACCTCCCTGATTTTATTGCAGAAGGAAATAAGCATGTTATGCACTAACCAGCCCTATTTTTTACTTCTCTAAAAGAAAATTGGGAAGGGGTATACATCTGTCATTGCAGATGGATCCACTGAAAAATTATGGATTCCTCTTTGACTCCACCAGCTACAGGCCATCAAGGATGATGGAGGTGAGCAAGGAGACACCAGAAGTAGTCACCAGAAAGATAGTAAACCTGTGGTGATATATTGTGTACCCTAATAAAATATGCCTGAAAATCAGAGAACAGAACAGGCCACTAGATTAGACATAGAGGACAAACAGTGGTGGCACACACCTTTAATCCTAGCATTCAGGAGACAGAGATTTGTCTGGATCTCTGTGAGTTCAAAGCTACCATGGACTATATGAGATTGACTCAGTCTAAGAAAGCAGCAGAGCCAGGCAGTGGAGGCACACACCTTTAATTCCAATATGTGGGAAGCACACATGCCTTTAATGACTGGGCAGAGAAAAGTATGTAAGGCATGAAGAGACAGGAACTAGAAGCCCTTTCAGCTGAAGAAGCTCATTTGGCAAGAGGCTTATCAGCTGAGGCTTTTCAGGCTGAGGAGTCCTAGAGGTAAGAGGTGGCTTGTTCCTTTGTCTCTCTGATCTTTCAGACAAACTTTATTAGGGTACACAAAATATCACAAACCTCCAGTTAGAGGGCAAAAAGAGATATCCACCATATCATCAGAAGTCATGTCTGCCCACCATGGCATAGTTAAGGCCCTATGTACCAAAGGAGAAGTTATTCTATGAAACACTCAGAGCTCTATGTCACCTGAGAATCTCTTTCTAGGCATGCTAGCTGCATTAACTTGTGCAGCTGTGGCAAGTGTCTCTGAACACATATATTGGTCCTCATCCTCCTTTGCTTCAAATTGTAGATAGGATGAAACCAGCTACTGTTGTCTTTACTAATAACTATGTTTGTGTTTGGACCTTGAGACCATAATAGACTCATTCATTCATCTGAAGAAGGGACTGGGTTTTAAGTTTTGTTTTGTTGTTGTTATTGTTGTTGTTTTGGTTTTTTTGAGACAGGGTTTCTCTGTGTAGCTTTGCGCCTTTTCCTGGAACTCACTTGGTAGCCCAGGCTGGCCTCGAACTCACAGAGATCCACCTGTCTCTCCCAAGTGCTGGGATTAAAGGTGTGTGCCACCACCTCCCAGCGGGACTGTTTATTTTATTCACTTTCCATTTGCATAGACCATTATAACATTTTGTTCCTATTAAAAGGCAAATATGGGTTTATATTTTATAAGACACCAGAACTACTAATCATATTGGTTTCTTTTAAAGCTATTCTCTAGATTTTTCTGATCAACATAATAATGTTACCAATAGTACTAAACATAATTTGGATTGGAACCCTGTTCATGATGGCAAAGTATTACATACGCTTTCACTGTTCTAATATTCACCCTTGTGGTCTGAAAGAAAATGGCCCCCAGAGGGAGTGGCACCATTAGGAGGCGTGGCCTTGTGGGAGGAAGTGAGTCACTGTGGGGATGAGCTTTGAGGTTTCCTATGCTCAAGCTACACAATTCAAACATCAGTAATTTACTACACATTTCCTTCCCTATTTTGAATTAAAAAAAAATAACAATGACTAAAATGTCCAAATTTGAAAGGCAAAGAGCTGTAGTTGTGTCACTAATTACAGGTCATCTGTGTACAATGTCATTTGTTCTCCTCATTCCAGCTATCAATAACAAATTATTTTGATGAAACATAAGAGAAAGACCACATCATCTCTCTGTCCTCCCTATGAGTGAAATACATTTTTCAAGATTTGTGAATTGAAGAGGTGCCTTTAAAGAATGTAAGAACTTCAGCTTCAACACCAACAGACACAGGGCTGGAAAGTATCCCCCTCATACTTACAGTAAGAGGGGGAAAATCCAGCAAGATGAAACATGATGACTTCTCTTGGACCCATCAGAGAACTAGCTCACAATCCAGACACACGCCCCAGAGTCTGGAAAGACAGGAGACTAAACTACAGAGAAACACACTGAGATCAGTTTACCTGAGGCAGAAAATACCAGAATCTGGGAGGTAGTATATATACGTCCTGGGAATTTTGTCAAAGTTCTGTGGACGAAGTGTGGGCTACCCTTGGATTAAAAAAAACTCCTAGGGCTACAGTTTTATGGCTCTCACACATTCATGAGCTTTGCCTGCAGGAATGCCACCAGGTCTCATGGTGATGAGCCAAGAAAAATGACTTCATGTCTTTGGCAGGAAGAAGGGAAAAGTGGCTGCTCTGAGATGTGCTTTTGCTGTAACGAAGACCCAACCTCTACGAAAATTATTTTAACAGACTTCCAGATTGGAAAGGCAACTTTCTAACCCCAGTTCCACCTAAGTTTTTCTCACATGTGTAGAGAACAGGAGGGAAAAAATAAAAGTTTAGAAACAGATGTCACAGCCAGGGACATGGCACCACTAAAAGATCAACATTTAACCATAAGGTGATAAATCATTTCTCTTTTGTCATGGCTTACCACAGTTTCAACACAACGGCAGTAAGATGATAGAACAGAACTGAAGGAACTGCAACATTTTGGCCCAAAGCAAACACCGGGAGACTCAGCTATAACGCAGGTCTTATAATTATCAGAAAATGTAAAATAACTATGCTAGCAGTTCTAGTGAAAACAGATATCACACAAAAACAAATATTGAGTGTATTTTGTTTTAGAAGTTATGAAATTTGTTGCCAACATGCCAAATCTAACTCAGTCAGCAGACTCAACACATTATCAATCAAAATACCTGCAATCTGTTTGCTAAATGTAGAAAACAATGTTCTCAAGTCTACACAGAAAGCCAAAAAGTACAGAATATCCAACACTGAAGAGTGAAGCAGAAGTCTAATACCATCTGTCAAGACTGCTTTGTGACTATTCCAAGTAGTTTCTAAATGTCTTCTAAATATCTAGTATATTTTGATTTTTATATTGCTAAAATTTTTGATAACTGTGAGCTTCCATTGATATAATAGGGCATTTGTACAGCCAAAATTAAAAGCCACTGTGCTGCCCATTGTGTATATCCTATAATCCTAGCATTTAGAAGGTAAAGACAGGTTGTTTGTGAGTTTGAGGCTAACACAGGAAAACATGGTGATACTCAGAAAAACAACAAAAATTTATTCTCCTATGGTGGTGTGACCAAATGAACTCTTAATCACTTCTAAGGAAATTACATAGTTTCAAACATTTCACTCAAATGCTTTCATGAGTCTATATAGCATAAGCTTCAACTATAAATTACCAGGCCAATAATAATAAAGCAATACTGTTCATACTTCATCATGATTTGTTCTGTGTGCTTTACATTTTTTTTAGATGTGACTTCAAGGCTTCCTATAAGGCTGTGTAATATGTAGTTCTGGTGAAAGAATGCACACATAGACTGAACAAGGACAAGTACAATAGACAAGCTAATGTAGATGCAATGGAGGGATCCCAGGAAGGTCTCAACAAGACACAGAACTATAGACAATTAAGAAATGCTGAGAGAAATAGAGAAATAGTCCTTTACATGGAAGAGCACACCAAATTGTACAATGTCAAATGGTCATCTCTGAAAACATATGTACAAGTAATATTTTACAGACTGTGCAGGTTGTACTGATGTGTGTAGGAGTGTGTGTGTATGTGTGTGTGATTTGTGTGGGTGTGTGTGTGTGTGTGTGTGTGTGTGTGTGTGTGTGTAATGAAAAAATTGCCATGAATTTGAAAGAAAGCAAGAAGGGTTTGGAGGGAAGAAAGGGAAAAGAGAAATGAAGTCATTATAATCTCAAAAAGAGGAATATTTTTATAAATACTGTCAGTTTTGAAGAGTTTTGGTAAACAATATTGATTTCTACTATAACTTCATGGCTTAATGCATCTGAACGCCTGGATACTGTGAAATTAGAGCAAAGAATTGTATTACTGGCAACTATGACACCACTGAAACAAAAGAGTGGCCTACATATAGAGTTTTGCTGTTTCTATTTCTTGTGATTATCTTGGACCTAAGCTCTGGAGAGTATGCAGTTTGGTTGAAGGACCTGAATCTGCCTGGTCCATTTGTAATAGTGAAGAAAGTTGAATCTTATGTGAGGTATGACTGCAGAGTCATGTGTGACAGTATCATCCATGTGAAAACAAGATTAAGGAAAGTTGTAGCTAGAGTTTTCCTGCTCCTGCCTGGCCCATGGTCAGGGCAAATTTCTCTCACCCATCAGTCCTGCAGCTGCTCAGACCCAGCCAAGTAAACACACAGTTGCTTACAACTGTATGGACGTGGCAAGCTTCTTGTTATCTACTTCTCCTATCTTAAATTAACCCATTTCTATTAATCTATACTTTGCCACATGTCTTGTGGCTTACATCTCGCTTGTCATGGCAGCGGCTGGCAGTGTCTCTCTGCCTCAGCCTTCCACTTCCCAGAATTATCTTCTCTGCTTGTCCCGCCTATACTTCCTGCCTGGCTCTACTGGCCAATCAGTGTTTTATTTATTAACCAAACAGAGCAGCACATTTGACATACAAAACATCCCACAGCAGAAAGTCTTGGAGAAAGAATTTCCAGAGTAACTTCCCAGTATAGTAATGACACTTCACATAATATAGCAACTAATTCATGCAATTTTACATTATGAAAAAAATTATTGTAATCTAAGTATGGTATGCGCTAAGAGGCACTGAAGTAAAAGTTGAGAGGCTACTGTCCTGCTTGTCAGACTCAGAGACGTTTTGATGTTCAATGCTAAAGGTGACAGAGTGCTGCTAAACTAAACAGCGATGGCTGAAGGGGAAGTGTCAGATAAATGTCCCAAACTGCACATGCTGAGGTTAAAAAAACTGTATTGGCAATGTCTTTGGAATCCATGTTTACCACATTTTTTGTAAAGAGTAAGAGTGAGAGATAATTTTGTTTATATTACTGACTATGCAGGACTGTAGTTTGTCAGTGTATTACATTCTCTTTGCAGCACTGAATAGAAATAACATGAGATCATGTACCAACATTTCCACCCTCTCAAGTACCACATGTTCTCTCCCATGAATCCTAGGTCTAAATGCATGTACACACACACACACACACACACACACACACACACACACACACACACGGAGATCATAGGAGAGGAAGACCTGAAGAGGGATAGACAGAAGAGAAACCGTGAATCCATGTGCTGTGCACACAGAAGGGAACTATTAGCAGGGAGGAAAGTGACTGGCAAGGAAGGGTGAAGGGTTAGGGGATGAGGAAGGGGAGCGGGGAGAAACGGGTAAGAATAAAGTGTGTTTTGAAGATGGCATAATAAGATGCTAACAGAAAACAATAGTTTAAAACAAAGACAAAAAGAGTAAACACAGACTCTGGCGTTTGTCCATGTCATAGAACAAGTGACTGAACCTCTGAGCCTTCATAATGTGGGACTGAACAGACGAAATCCAGTGTAGTGTGGTGGCACAAACCTATAATCCTAGGGTCACACGTTCAAAACCAGTCTGGGGTACACAGAGAGATCCTGTTTTAAAAAAAGATTCTACACCACAGAGTTGGTGTAAAGAACTAAGGTAATGAGTAGAAAACAGGGAAAATACCTAAACATAGCCAATGACTCTGTGTATATTCATAAAGATATATTAATTTACATTTTTCTGAGGCTATTAGCGTAATATTTATTTTATCCAGTCACAGAAAATTTTATCTCAATGCAGTAGACCACTTAGAATTTACTTTGATTTTTTTAACTGTATTGTTATAATTTATATGGTTTTATAGATATATTTCCAGCTTATTTATGTACAAATAGTAAACAGATTTTTTTTCTCTTTACAGTTGCTATGCTGATGTGCTTCAGGGTGTGTAGATATTTGAGATTCAATTTCAAGGACAAGGCTTATTGACTCATAAGGTCCCTCCCTGTGGGCTCCTAAGACATCTGTACAAACAAGATTTATTTCTTGAACTCACACCTATGTCATTGAAGTTAGGACTGGTCCAGAGGTAAATTTTGGAGATCAATTAGTAGCAAATGCAATGACTTCACATTTTGTGAATGCTGACATACTGTAAAAAAATAGTTTTCATATGCTACACTTGGCACTAACATCAGAATGCCAAAAAATGTTCTGGATCGTTTCATGGCAAAATTAATTTCTGTATTACCTCACTCTCTCCCCAGAAAGATGCCCTTCTGTTCACGTTGAGCAGACATTAATATCTCAGCAGGGAATGTATGACTCTTGTAATTCATATAATATTCTTTCAGTCCCAAGAATTACAGCGCAGTTTCTACAAGGTTCCTTTCAACAAAAATTTATTAGTCACCTTCTGCACCACAAACCAGGCTGATCTCTGGAGTTGGGAGCGAACTACATGTTGACAAAGTATTCAAGTCAAAGGGGAAGGAGGACCTCCCCACAAATCCTGAAGTCCAGGGATCCACAGACAGGAAACCTTCCCAGCTCTCACTTATCCTGATGAGAATCATTCTTCCATTCACACCGAAACTCCTGTCTTCTGAGCTCCTGCCAAGTAAAATCTCTTTATTGCTCTTTCTGCTGGGCATTCTGCACACCTGTAAGTGATCAGGCCCTGGATAATACTGCCTGAAGGACAATGCTGAGAAGTTTGCAAGTCTCAAGTCTTCAAGGTCTTTTACCAACTTTGAGCTGATATTTTTATATAGGATGAGAAACAAGGGTCTATTTTTTTTTTATTTTTCTACACAGAGATATCCAGGTTACACAGCAGCATATTTTGAAGATAGTATCTTTTCCAAGACTCAGTTTTTGGCACACGCCCATACTTATATTTGAATCCTCTGTGTTATTTGGGTAACTGTATTATAGTCTGACATCTAATACTGCTTTTTTATGCTCAATATTGAATTGACTATTTAGGATCTGCTGTGTTTCCATGTGAATTTTTAATTTCTTTTAGGTTTATGACTGTCTTTTTAATTAGATAGGGGTTGAGCAGAATTTATTGCTTTTAATGGGAATTTTAACAACATTAACTCTCAGTATCCATGAACACATGATGATTTTTCCATCTAATATTTTCTGTTTCTTCAGTGTTTTGTAATTTTCACTGAGAAAATTTCATCACCTTGGGTGGATTTATTCCTATATTTCTAAAACGAGTAGGACTGTTGCTGAGAAGCCACAGGCCACACCTGCCAGTGAATCAGGTAGGCTACCTGCAGATCATCACCTCTCCCTCAGCTCTTCCAAAGTTCTGTGGCAGAAAACCTGCTGCAGGTTCCCTTGCCCCATTTGTCTTATCTCGGGGAATCACACAGATCTTCTCCTTTTAGCCAACCTTCCCCACTTACTGCTTTTCCCCAGCCTCCAACCCTAACAGGCACTCGCTGGGAACGAATAGGTCAGCAAAGCCCATGGGCTAACCATAGCTCTTTACCTCTACCTCCATCCCTGTGAGTCCAGCCCCCTAGACTCATCCCCAGCTATGTAGCAGACCTTCTCATGTGCCCTCTTCTCATGATCTGTCCCCATTTCCAGTGGACTAAACAGACGCTTGATGGAACAACCTGCTTCCCACCCTCATGTGTACCTCGCAAATCTCAACCCATAGCCAATCCCATTCATAAGTGTGAGCTACCAATACCTATAAATATACACTTTACTGGAACCCCCAGTGGCCAAAACTATCAGGATCCCAGAAGAATTTCCTACCAGGCAACACATAGTCACCACATTCTCCTAAAAACCAGACAGGAAAAAGAAACCAAGGAACAAAACACCCACCCAACAAAGACAAGAATGGATATCAGCACCTAGAATTACAATCTTCCCAAGTCCTGATGCCCAGGTACCAGAATAAAAACACAATCAATAACAGGCAGGACTTGGAGAGAGTCTAAACAATGTCTGCATCATGTCCCTCCCCTCAGGAAATCCCACAGAAAAGGGGGCAGAATGATTGTAAGAGTCAGAGGGGATGAAGGACACCAGGAGAACAGTACCCACTGAATCAACTAAGCAGGACTCATATGGCCACACAGAAACTGAAGTGCAAGCATGAAGTCTGTAGAGGTTTGCAGCAGGTCCTCTGCTTATACCTACTGGCTGTTAGCTTGCTGTTTTTATGGTAGCAGGGGTATCTTTGACTCTTTTGCCTGCTCTTGGGACTCTTTTCCTCCTATTAGGTTGCCTTGTTCAGCCTTGGTAGGTAAGAGGGCTTTTGCTTTGTCTTATTATATTTTTGTCATGTTTAGTTGTTGTCTCTTGGAAGACTGCTCTTTTCTGAAGGAAGGTGGAGGAGGGAGTGGATCCAGGGCAGAGGAGAGGTGGGGAGAAGCTGGGAGGAATAAAGAGAGGAGAAACTGTGGTCAGGATGTATTGTATGAGAGAAGAAGCTATTTTCAACAAAAAAAAATAGAAAATAAATAAATTAAGTGATGCTAAAAATAAATAACAGGCAGGACAATATGTCTCCACTAGAGCCCAGCAACATTACCACAACAGGCCCTGAATATTCCAACATAGCAGAAGAACAAGAAAAAGACATTAAAACAGCCTTTATGAATATCATAGAGGCCCTTAAAGAATTAATTAATAATTCCTTTAAAGAAATCTATAAAAACACAAACAAACAGTGGAAGAAAATGAGTAAAACAGTCCAAGACTTAAAAGTAGAAATAGAATCAATAAAGAAAACCCAAACTAAGAGAAATCTGGAAATGAATAATTTAGGAAATTGAACAGGAACCTCAGAGGCAAGCCTGACCAACACAATACAATGGATAGAAGAGATTGTGTTGGATGTTGAAAACACAATAGAATGGATACTTTGGTCAAAGTAAGTGTTAAATCTGAAAATACTCCTGACAAAAAACATCTACAGAATCTGGGACATTTTGAAAATACCAAATCTAAAAATAATAGCAATAGAGGAAGGAGAATAATCCTAGGTCAAAGGTAGAGCAAATATTTTTAACAGAATAAAAAAGGAAAAGTTCCCTAACCTAAACAATCTGATGTCTATCAAAATACAAGAAGCATACAGAAAATGAAATAGATAGGAGCAGAAAAGAAAGTCCCCTCAGCACATAATAGTCAAAACACTAACCATACAGAACATAGAAAAATATTAAAAGTTGCAAGAGAAAAAAAACAAGTAAGATTAAAAAAAAAAAAAAGACAGAGCTAACAGACAGAATTACACTTGCTTCTCAGATTGGGGCAGTGATGGCACATATCTTTGATCCAACACTTGGGAGGCAGAAGCCAGAGGATCTCCACGAGTTCAAGGCCAGCCAGATCTATGTAGTGAGTTCCAGGGCAGCCAGGGCTACCCAGTGAAACCCTGTCTCAGAAAAATAATAATACCTGATTCTCAATGGAGACTCTAAAAGCAAGAAGGGCCTGGAGAGATGTGCCAGATGTACCACAGACTCTAAGAGATGGCAAACATCATATCAGACTACTATACCCAGCAAAACTTTCAATCATAATACATGGAGAAAATAAGACATTCCATGATAAAGCCAAATGTAAATGATATTTATCTACAAATCCTGCCCTACAGAAGACTCTAGAAATGAAACTATACCCCAAGAAAACACAGGAAATAAATAATCCCATACCAGAAAATTGCAAGAGGGGAAACACACACACACACCAGACAATTGCAAGAGGGGAAACACACACACACACACACACACACACACACACACACACACACACAAACAAACAAGAATCAACAAACACTGCTCTTTGATACTCTCAATATCAATGGTCTCAATTCCCCAGTAAAAAGACACAGATTAAAAGAATGGATGCAAAAATTGGATCCATCCTTATGTTGCATCCTATAAACACACCTTAAGACATTGCCTCTGTGTAAAAGAATGGATAACTGTATTATGATCAAATGAACCTAAGAAGCAAGCTAGTGAGTGTAGTCATATTAATATACAACCAAATAGACATCAAACCAAAACTAATTAGAAGAAATGGGGAAGGACACAAGGTAGAAACTCATCAAGGAGAAAATCTACCAAGCAGACATTGCAATTCTTATATTTTTGGTTGTGAGCCTAGCCTTTAACAGCTGAGCCATCTCTCCAGCCCAGACATTGCAATTCTTAACAGCTATGCACCAAATACAAAGGCATCCAACTTCATAAAAGAAACACTATGACAGATTAAATTTCACATTGATACACACACACACACACACACACACACACACACACACACACTGATAGTGGAAGATTTCAATCTCACCAATAGGCAGATCATCCAAACAAAAACTAAGCAGAGAAATACTGGCACTAACTGGTGTCATAAATCAAATGGACCTAAGAGCTATTTACTGAATATTTCACCTAAACAAAAGGAATATACCTTTTTTTACAGTACCTTATGAAACCTTCTCCAAAATTGACTACATACTTGGACATGAAGCAAGTCTCAACAGATACAAGAAAATTGAAATAGCTGCCTGAATCCTGTCAGACCACACAGATTAAAGTTGGCTATCAACAACAGCAGAAACAACAGATAGCTTGCAATTTCATGGAAACTGAACAACTCACTACTGAATGAAAAATGGGTCAAGGCAAAAACTAAGATGAAAATTAAAGAATTCCCAGAATTGAACAAAACTGGATATACAACATACCTAAACTTGTAGACACAATGAAGACAGTTCTAATAGGCAAATTCATGGTACTCAGTGCCTACATAAAAAAGAAAATAAATAAATTACACTCAAAAGAAGAAGATGGCAAGAAATAATCAAATTCAGACTGAAATTAATAAAAAAGAAATGAAAAAAAAAGAATCAATGAAACAAAGAGTTTATTTCATCAAAAAAGTCAAAGAGATTGACAAACCCTTATCCAAATTAACTAAAAGGCAGAGAAAGAATATACAACTTAACAAATTCGGAGATGAAAAGGTGTGTGGTGATGTATTGTGCCCCTCAATATACTATGTCCCCCAATAAAATTTATCTGAGGATCAGAGGAAAAAGCTGGCTACTATATTAGATATAGAAGTCAGGCAATGGTAGCACATGCCTTTAATTCTATTACTTGGCAGGCAGGGATCTGTCTGGATCCCTGTGAGTTCAAGGCCACACTGGGAAACAGAGCCAGGCATGGTGACACATGAATCTAATCCAAGTACCAATCATAGAGGTCTGGATGTCTGTATAGACAGACAGGAAATGACAGAGCTGGGCAAGAAGAAGAAGAAGCAATGTAGCTGGACTGAAAGAGCAAATGAGAGAACAAAAGAGAAAGGCATATAGGCATGAGTATACAGGAAGTAGCTTAACTTGGAAGCTGAGGTGTTGGTGAGGTGAGGTTAGCTTGTGGCTGTTCCTATTTCTCTGATCTTTCAGCATTCACCCCAGGACCTGGCTCTGTGTGTTTTATTTAATAAGACCATTTAGCAATTCATCTACAAAGGTGGGCATAACAACAGACGTAGAGAAAATCCAGACATTCATCAGCATACATTAACAACCTGTAACTTCTACAAATTGGAAAATCTAAAAGAAATAGATAATTTTCTCAATACATATCACTTACCAAAGTAAAATCAAGATCAGATAAGCAATTTAAACAGACCTCTAACTCCTAGTGAAATAGAAGTAGTCATTAAAACTAAAAATGAGCCAGATGGTTTTAGCAGAGAATTCTACCAGACTTTCAAAGAAATTAATGCCAATATGTATGCCTCAAATATTTCGCAATATTGAAAGAGAAGAAACATTGCCCAATTCATTTTATGAGGCCACAATTACTATCATACCTAAACCACATAAATACTCAACAAAGAGAATTAAAAACCAATTTCCTTTGTAAACATACATGCAAAATCCTCAACAACAACAAAAAAAAACCTTACAAACTGAATCTAAGAACACATCAAAAAAATCATCCATCATGATCAAGTAGACTTCATCCTAGAAATGCAAGGATGGTTCAGCATACATAAATCAATAAATGTAACCTACAATATATACAAACTGAAAGAGAAAACCCGCATGGCCATCTCATTAAATAGAGAAAACACCTGTTACAAAATCGAACACCCCCTTCATGATAAAAGTTCTGGAAAGATTAAAAATTCAAGGAACATACCTAAATATAATAAAGGCAGTTTAAATCAAGCCCATAGCCTGCATCAACTTAAAGAGAAACTCAAAACATATACCACTAAAATCAGGATCAAGACAAGGTTGTCTACTCTACACACCTATACCTATACAATATCATACTTGAAGTCTTAGCTAGATCAATAAGACTACTTAAGGAGATCAAGGGGATACAAATTGTAAAGGAAGAAGTCAAAGTATCACTATTTGCAGATGATATAATGGTGTACACAGAGTGACCCTAAAAATTACACAGAGAAACTCCCACAGCTGATAAACACTTTCAGCAGAGTAGATGAATTTAAAATTAACTCACAAAAATCAGTAGCCCTTCTACATACAAATGACAAATGGACTGGATAAAAGCATGGAAGCTACACCTTTCATAATACCCTAAGATAATATAAAATATTTTGGAATAACTCCAGTCAAGCAAGTGGAAAATGTATATCATAAAACTTCAAGTCTTAGAAGAAAGAAATTGAAGAAGATATCAGAAGATGAAAAGATCTCCCATGCTCATGGATCAGTAGGATTAATATAATAAAAGTAATCATTATACCAAAATCAATTTACATATTTAATGCAATTCCCATTAAAATTACAACACAAATCTTCATACTTCTTGAAAAGGCAATTTTCCATATGGAAATACACACATCCACAAACATACACATATATACACATGCAAACACACACAAAATTCAGAACAGCTAAAACAATCTTAAAAAATAAAAGGAACTGCTGGGGGTATCACCATCTCCAAATTCAAATTGTACTACAGACCTAAACTAATAAAAGTAGCATAATATAGGACAAAAATAGATGAGCTGATCAATGGAATTGAATAGGATATTCAGACATAAATCCATACACCTATGGCCACCTGATTTTTGAGAAAGGAACAAGAAACAGACAATGGAAAAAGACAGCATCTTCAACAAACAGTCAAAGTGGATAGCTGCATTTAGAAGAATCCAAATATATCCAATATTTATTACCCTGCACAAAACTCAACTCCAGATGGATCAAAGATCTCAGCATAAAACCAGATACACTGAACCTGATAGAAAAAAAAAAGTGGGTAATAGCCTAGAACTCACTATGATAGCAAAAGACTTTCTCAGTAGAACATCATTAGCAAAACCACTAAGATCAACAATTAATAAATGGGACTTCATGAAACTTACATGTTTCTGTAGGCCAATACACACTATCATTTGAATGAAGCAGCAACCTATAGAATGGAAAAGGGTTTTTACCAGCTATACATCAATGGAGGGCTAGTATCAAAATTATATAGAAAACTACATATCAAGATAACAACTCAATGAAAAATTTGTGTACAAATCTAAACAGAGAATTCTCAAAATGGCTGAGAAATGCTTAAATTTAAACATTTAAACTTTAAACACTTAAAGAAATATTCAATAGCCTTAGCCATCAGGGAAATGCTAATCAAAGCTACTTTGAGATTTTATTATACACTGGTCAGAATGCATAATATCAAGAATAATATATCTTTTTTAATAAATATTTTTATTTTATAATTAATTTAATTTTACATATCAGCCACTGCTTCCCCTGTCCTCCCTCCTCCCACTCCCCAGTCTCCACCCCAACCCCCCCCCAATTCCCACCTCCTTCAAGGCAAGGTCTCCCCTGGGGATTCAGCCCAGCCTGGTAGATTCAATTGAGGCAGTCCAGTCCTCTTCTCCCTACATCAAGGCTGAGCAAAGTGTCTCAGCATAGGCCCCAGGCTCCAAAAAGCCAGTTCATGCACCAAGGACAGGTCCCAGTCCCACTGCCTGGGGGCCTCCTAAACAGTTCAAGCTCATCAACTGTCTCACTTATCCAGAGGGCCTGGTCCAGTTCCATGGGGGCTCCTCAGCTTTTGGTTCACAGTTCATGTGTTTCCATTAGTTTGGCTATTTGTCCCTGTGCTTTTTCCAATCATGGTCTCAATATCTCTTGTTCATATAATCCCTCCTCTCTCTCACTGGTTGGACTCCTGGAGCTCCACCTGGGGTTTGGCCATGGATCTCTACATCTGCCTAACCAGACTTCAACTTACAACTCCAGAGAGGCTACCTCGTAAAGAGGACCCTAAGAAAGACACACGGATTACCCAGTGACAGAGAAATGGATAAGATCTACATGAGCAAACTGGGGGTGAGGGCGATAATGGAGGGCAAGGGTCAAAAGTGAGCTTAGAGGAGTAAGGGGTCCCAAATGGATCAGGAACAGAGTGGGAGAACAAGGAAAGAGACACCATGATAAATGAAGACCCCCCATGGAAATAGAAGAAGAAGAGGTCCCCAGAAATCCACGAAGATACCTCCACTATAGACTACTGGCAATGGTCAAGAGAGTGCCTGAGCTGGCCTACTCTGGTGATCGAATGGCCAAACACCATAACTGTCATAAAACAATAATATATCTTGATATCAAGATAATATCAAGTGACAGCTTATGCTGGTGAGGATATGAAGTAATAGGAAAACTCATTCATTTCTTGTGGGAGTGCAAACTTATAGAGCCATTATGTCAACCAGTGTTATGGTTCCACAGGAAGATGGGACTTGGTCTACCTCAAGATCAAGCTATTCCACTCTTGGGCATATACCCAGAGGATATTTCATCCTACCACAGAGACTCTTGCTCAATCATGTTTACTGCTGCCTTATTCATAACAGCCAGACATTGGAAACAACCTAGGTGTCCTTCAACAGAGAAGTGGATAGAGAAAATGTAGCACATTTACATAATGGAATATTATCCAGCCACTTTAAAAAATAGCTGAAATCATGAAAATTGCAGGTAAATGGATGGAACTCAGGGGGAAAAATCGGAGTGAGTTTTCCCAGACTCAGAAAGACAAGTATGGCATGTATTCACTTCTGTATCGATATTAGCTGAGGTGACTATCCATAGAACCACAAAGGGTAGAGCTACAGTAAGGGTCTGGGGAGGGGGTGCAGATAGATCTTATCAGGGGGGCTAAATAGAATAGATAGTGATGAGTGGATGGGGGCTGGAAAAGGAAAATCAGCTGGGGAGGGGAGAGTATAAGAGAATGAGGGAGGAAATACAAGGAGAGACAGCTAAATTAAGGGCCTCTTGAGGGGCAGCATTGGAGCCTAATACAGTACAAGTGTCCTTAAATATATACATATATGAAGGTGATCTAACTGAAATCACCAAATAATGAGAGATACAGAGTTCCAACTGGACATCTTGCCACCAAATGAAGCTTCCAATCTCAGAGCTGAGTTACATCTGATTAAGTTGTTGGCCTGTTGGCCAGAGGGGTACAAGGGAATTCCCAAACAGCCAAGGCTATTGCCAAGACTATATAGTTTGCTCTCCATAGACTGACAGCCAAGTCGATTGTTGAAGATGAGATATGCACAACTCATTGAACATGGAGTAGTCAAGGTGGTTCCTATGGAGAGCCTTGACCCCTACATTGGTGTAGGTAGGTACCTGCATGCTACTAAAAAATGTAAATATTAAACCAACCACAAACCCTTTGATGTACAGTCATGGCCTTCCTGTGAGATATATTAGGGCAATGATGGCACAAAGTTTGTGGGAGTAACAAACCAATATCTGATTTGACTTAAGGCAAACTTCAAAAGATGGAACCCAGCACTGCTTGGATAACCAAGAACCAGAGACTAAATAGACCAGGACCTAAGATAAAACCAATACTACTGGTTGAAAAGGGGAAAAGGTAGTAATGTAGCATTTAAATGACTGCTATTGACATTCTTCTATACTCATAGATCAGTGCCTTGCTCTGCCCTCATCAGAAAAGCTTCCTCCTGCAGCAGATAGAAACAAATACAGAGACACACAGGCAGATATTACTCAGAGTGAGAAACCTTAGAACACTAAGACCTACAAGAGATGTGTCAAATCAAATTTCCTCCTCAGGGCTCAAGGAACCCCACAGAAGAGGAGGCAGAAAGACTGAAGATCCAGGGGGAATGGAGAACACCAAGAAAACAACATGATCAAAGCTCATATGAACTCACAGAGACTGAGGAAGCATGCACAGGGCTTGCACAGGTCTGAACCAGTTTCACAGTTTTGAGCCAAGTTTGAAGCAAGCTTTAATTAAATACTGGCCAGGTTGATGGACTCTAGCCAGGTCAACCCCTGGGTTCCCAAGGAACAGTCACCATGAATCACATATTGCAGGGGTTTAATCAGGCAAAACCCACGATTCATTGTATTTCCCATCATATCCAATCAAAAGCAAGGATACATCCTGACATATTTCCTGCCCACTCACCCCTAGCCTATATCCAATCAAGCACATCCAGTATAAACAAATTTGTTTAGGAAAGTAAAAACACATGGCTTGTTATTTCCCAATAACTACAGCTCCCAGAATCCCAGGAAGTTATTATGTCCTTGAACAAGTAGGGTTTAGAGGCAAACTTTGACTTTTACACTTGGTTAGAGTTATTTCAAGATATTTTGAGGCTATTGTTAAAAATATTGTTTTCCTGATTTCTTCCTATGTATGTTTTCCATGCGTATATATGAAGACTGCCAATGTTTGTGTGTTAATTTTACATTCTGCTACTTTACTGAAAGTATTATTTTTTGTCCTCCTTTTTTTTATAGAATATAACACACTAATTCCAATTTGTGCTGTCCGTATGCTACTAGATGTAGAACCAGCCTGTGAATGTAGTCGACCTTCCTAAGAATATATCCTTAAAGATTATACTTCTTCAACTAGCCATTAACTGTCCATAGCTCCCCAGTTTGGACTGGGGACTCGTGAAACCCTCATCCCTCCCATTGCTAGAATGTTGACTGAAGAGGCTAATTTTTTTCTCCTTTTTTCTTTCTTTCTTTTTTTAAAAAGAACTCAAAGCATTTCAGCATTAGTTTTTAAATAGGAAATAGTTTAGCATTAGAGTTTTAATAAGTATCAATACTGACAATAAATTTTCTCATTAAATGAAACAAAAAGCAGCCATATACTGTAAACACAATTTAACCAACAAAATGTTTGCCTATAAAATATAGCCTACCCCTTTCAAATGAGTACCACCTTTCAAACTATTATTCTTTCCTTTTATTGAAAATAGATTTTTTTCTCCCACATAATATATCCTGATTATGGTTTCACCTCCCTCTACTCCTTCTGGTTCCTCTTTACCTCCCTTTTTATCACTCACTAAAGAACAAATAGACTTTTATGGGATAAAAATAAAATATAACAAAATAAGTTATAATAAGATAAAACAAAAAACTGACATATTGGATAGGTAGATCTGTGTGATCCACTAGAGATGGGCAGGGGAGGAAAGTAGGCTGCAGCAGTTGGTCTGCTACAGAGCTGTAGATACGACTGGGTTTTGAAGGATGAGACTGGGGGGTTGGATTTGGAGGAGCAGAGGGAGAGATGAAGATCTGCAGACAGACTACCTACTTCCCTCAGAAGCTAATTTCTTAAAGTAATAAGAATTGTTTTAACCATTAAGTTGCTTAGTTAAAATGTGAGTTTATTAAGGATGGATAAAAGGTAAGTCATTAGGGAAATATCAGTTCTCAAGTTTCAAAGTTTTTACTTTTAGTAATATACAAATAATTATTTTTTTATTTATTGATTTATTCCACATCCCTGCTGAAGTTTACCCTCCCTCTTCTGTTCCCAATCTCTCCTCTCCACTCCCATCCTGTTCCTGCCCCCAATTGACTCCTCCTCCATTTCTTTTCAGAAAAGGGCAGGTCTTCTATGGATATCAACAAAACATGGCATACCAAATTGTAGTAAGACTAAGCACCTCCCCATGTAGTAAGACTGGGCAAGGTGACTCAGTATGAGGAGTAGGGTCCCAAACGCCAGTAAAAGAGTAGGAGATAGCCCCTGCTCCCACTGTTAGGAGTCCCACAAGAGGACCAAGCTACACAACTGTCACATATATGCAGAATGTCTAGTCAGTCCCATGCAGGCTCCCTGGTTTTGTTGGTTCAGACTCTGTGAGCCTCTGTGAGCCCAGGTTAGTTGATTCTGTGAGTTTTCTTGTCATATCCTTGACCCCTCTGGCTCCAACTACTTTTTCTCTCCCTCTTCTTCAGGATTCCCCCAAACTCTGCCTAAAGTTTTTGCTATGAATCTGCATCTGTTTCCATCAGTGGCTGGATGAAGCCTCTCTGGTGACAATTAAGAGACAATAAGGCATCATTACATTGACATTTTTTTTGTTCTAGCCTAAAACCCATGCCAGGAGAGTAAGCCCACCCCTGACACTGGAACACAAAGACCCACAAGCTGGATGACCAAGAGACCTAGGATAGAATCAAAGATTTTTTTTAAAACAATTTTTGAAATATATTTCAAAGCACTGATATTGCCTTAATATTCAATTTTGGCTAAACCCTTTAAGATGGCATTTGAGATTAGAATCAGCAGGGCGGTGGTGGTGCGCACCTGTAATCCCAGCCAGCCTGGTCTACAAAGCGAGTTCCAGGACAGCCTCCAAAGCTACAGAGAAACCCTGTCTCAAAAAAAAAAAAAGAAGATTAGAATCAAATCCCCACCCCTGGTTTAGTGCACGATATCTGACAGATGTTCTATACGAGAAATTGAGATTGATACTTGAAGTTGCACGGGCTCTGAGGTGGTGTAGTAGTGAGAATCATAGAGAACAGACACTTAATGGTGTTTCCTCTGTTCATATTGGAAATGGTATAAAAGCATCTAAGTGCCTCTGATTTACCTATTTGGGCAGAGGCTGACAATGGTGGTATTGTGTTCCCCAAAATTTTGTGCACTCTAATAAACTTATCTGGGATCAGAGACAGAACAGCCACAATATTAAACATAGAGGACAGGCAGTGGTAGCACACGCCTTTAATCCTAGCATTCCAGGGGCAGAAATCCATCTGTTCAAGGATACAGCCAAGCATGGTTCACTCCTTTAATCCTAGAAAGCAAGGCCTTTAATCCCAGGGGGTGATGGTAGAAAGCAGAAAGGTATATAAGGCATGAGGACCAGAATCTAGAAGCATGTTGGCTGGTTAAGCTTTTAGGCTTCTAGCAGCAGTTCAGCTGAGAGCCATTCTGGATGAGGACTCAGAAGCTTCCAGTCTAAGGAAACAGGATCAGCTGAGGAACTGGCGAGGTGAGGTAGCTGTGGCTTGTTCTGCTTCTCTGATCTTCCAGCATTCACCTCAGTACCTGGCTCCAGGTTTGTTTTATTAATAAGACTCTTTAAGATTCATGCTACAGCTGACTGTTGTCTTACTATCAGCTTAGAGACTAAACCTAAATCTATGGCTAGTTTAGCTGCTGTCTGCAGCCCCACAGTCCATGCCCCACTGCTCAGGCTATGGCCTGGCAAGACTTCCAGTCCCACCAGCCCCTGTTCTGCCACTACCACCAAATGTCATTTTTAACTAAGTCTCTATCATTCTATCTACCAATAAAGACTTGGGAGTCAGATGTTGGAGTGAAAATCTGACAGCTCAGAAAGGCCAAGAAACAACCAGTTGACCTTCCTTTTTGGCTAGTGACCCAGCAAGAGAGCATCTCTCTGGCTGTCTCAAACCAAAAAAGACCACCAAACTCCAAGTTCTTCTCTACTACTTCCTATGGGCCTCTCTTTGTGTCTTCCTGGCTCCCTCATACTCTCTATGGCTAACTCCTGTCAACTAGTTGCAGGCTCTGCCTCCTGACCCAAGGTTGATTTTATTAACACAGTCTTTGGGGTTCACAGTGCAATCAAATATCCCACAACAGCTGCCAAACTTAAAATAAGAAACTATTGTTCCTGAAAAGTAAAATAAGTTAATCAACAAAGCTAGGGAGATGGGTAGTTGGAGGGACCAGAGTGTGGATCCCCACATCCACATAAATACATCAACACTGGGCAGGTGTGGTGGCCCATCAATCTTAGCCTCTGGGGAAAGAGTCAGGGGGATCCCAGAGCAAGCTAGATAGCTTAAGTAGCAGAAAACATGAGCTCTATATTCAGTTAATTGAGAGTTCTTGCCTTGATACAAAAGATGAAAAGCAATCAAGAAAGATACCTGGCACCGGGTGGTGGTGGCACACGCCTGTAATCCCAGCACTCGGGAGGCAGAGGCAGGAAGATCTCTGTGAGTTGGAGGCCAGCCTGGTCTCCAAAGCAAGTTCCAGGAAATGCACAAAGCTACACAGAGAAACCCTGTCTCGAAAAAAAAAAATTCACCCATGTGCACTCCACACATGAACATGCATATACACATATACATACACCACACAAATATGCAAAAATAAATAAATAAGTAAATAAAAGAAATCTGCCTGTTTCCTAAAATAAAAGTTGATTATTAGAGATCACAATATGCAGAACTGGGATGAAAAAAGTAAATAGGGTACATAATGTAATTTACCCTAGATATTCCTTTAGGAACCAAACTGATATAGCTGATGTATTTAACACGTACACTGTACCTCAATGCATACAATGTCCTCATATAACAAATAGTCACTCATTCTGAAAATATGGTTCTCAAAGGCCCTTTCTGGTACACTCAGAGACTTCTTATTCTGCAATATAAAAAGAACATTAAAGTTTGCTTTTTTAAAGTCTTACATTTCAGAAATAATACACAAACCAAAATTTCATCTTTGTGGTTGATGTTTTAACTAATGGAACACCAATTCAAGAAAATATGCTTATCTTGTATTAATTGTGTGTTAAACATTACTAAATTTGACATCATTTTAGAATGTCTTCGGTAGGAGATAATTTTCCTGAGCACCTCATGTTCAGGTTGCAGGGCTGGAGAAATGGTCCAGTGGCTAAGGATACTTGCTGCTGTTGCAAAGCACCAGAGTTCAGTTCCCATCAGCCACATGGGGCAGCTCACAACCTTCTAAACTCCAGGTCCAGGGGATCTGGCACCCTCTCCTGGATTCCACAGGCATCTACACATACATCCATATAACCACACACACATAGATATAAATAAAAATAAGATACATCTTTAGGGGCTCAGTATATGCTATGAGGAGCTGCTATTAGCAGTGGGTGGCTGTTAAGGAGGGAAAGTCATTTTCTTTGGTAGTGTAGTCACTAGCAGGCTCCCCACACCCCAGCAGATGGCCCCATGCCATGTGCATAGGGGCAGCACTAGGTGAACTCAGTAGGTTAAAATTTTCTAATTAATTAAAAATTAGAAGGATATGAAATTGGAGAGAGATGTGATGAGGGCTTTTGTGAGACTTGCAGAGAAGGATTGAGGGACAGGTGTGATCAAGATACATGGTCTACATGTAGGAACTTTGCAAAGAATAAAAATAAAATTAATTTTTAAAAATATAAAGAGCTAAAAAAAGATGTTCTGAGTTTAGACATGATGTTTAATTTAATCATTCAATTCCGTGTCACCTGGAAAATGAATTGCAAGGTTATGGGGAACATGCTGCTGTCCTAAGAATGAGCGCCTTTACACCTCTGCTTATGAATCTTGATCTAGCCAGAACTAGAAATGTGTACATGGAAGAAACACCTGCTCAACGGTGTCACACTGACTTTTAGTCAACCTCTCCACAAGGTAGGAAAGTCCTTCTATGGCCCTTCATTTCACCTTTTATGTCATTGAATCATTGCCTATCTTTTTAAACGCATAAAATAAAACCAGAGTTTGTGTGTCCTTATCTCTGTTGACAAAGAAAGTTCTTCTTACTCCAGGCTTATGGGGCAAATACATTTTTACATCTCTTGATCTAAGTGGTGGACCATTTCCCTTTATCACCAGCATCTTACTCCCCTATTGCTCCTCAGTTATAAACAGCTTTGAATCCAGCTTTCCAGTGGCTAGAGGTAGAAAAGAAAGGAAAAATAAAACAGGATAAGATCTTACTGCCATGGTAATAGTGATAACTACAGTGAATCATACATAGCACCTGGTCCACAGCATGGGCAAGCATTGGCAGGATCATGTATTCTCTAACCACCCTGCCTGGGGAACTTGCTAAAACCAGGTGATGAATTATCTAATCCCCTGGTCAGTTCAGGAATCTACTCCAGAGAACGTAAGAGATGCCATTTCCACACGTGAAAGATAAGGGCTCCAGTTCTCCTCTGGTGTGTGCTGTATCACAGTTGTGTCCTCCAGTTCTCCTCTGGTGTGTGCTGTATCACAGTTGTGTCCTCCAGTTCTCCTCTGGTGTGTGCTGTCTCACAGTTGTGCCCTCCAGTTCTCCTCTGATGCAGGATGTCTCACAGTTGTGTCCTCCAGTTCTCCTCTGGTGTGTGCTGTCTCACAGTTGTGTCCTCCAGTTCTACTCTGGTGTGTGCTGTCTCACAGTCACGTCCTGTTACTACTGCTTTCTGCACAGTATTCTTCCCACAAAAGTGAGGCTTTCCTATCTTAACAAAGAAACCAAAGAAAATTATTTGTGAATTTTCTCCATAGCGTCAGATATGTGTCCCCTAGAAGTCATGGCCTCTCACTTTTGTCAACTTTCTTAAAACATTCAAATGCTTCTCACAAAAAACACACAGAGAAAGAAAAATCAGTTCTATCTGTGACTACATTTCATAGGTTTAAAAGCCCAATGATTATTTTTTCCAGTCTTTGGATCTAATGATGTCTATTTTATTCTTTTAACATTTAAAAAATAAGTATAAGATGCCTAAATAGGAGTAGATTTCACTCTGGAAATAGCTGAGAAAATTCACTCTGGAAGTAGCTGGAAAAACTCCATTTTCACAGTCTTATTAACTCACATTTTAATATTTCAATAAGCTCAAACACTGGCTAGAGGAATAGCGGTCTATCTGTTTGGATTCTATTTCACATCTCAACTTGGTTTTTATGTGATTCCCATTTACAGCCAGAGATAAACATGAGTCACTGTGGCTTACTATCTGTCTGCTGTCTGATGAGTTAAGGGAGCTTGGCAAGAAATGCTGTGTATAACTGGAAAATCCAAAGTGGAGTCCCCTATACTATGCCAACACAAACAAGCTCCTAATCTACAAAGAAGGAGTAGCCATAGACTAAGAACTGGACCCTTCAATGAGTAGTCCTTATTCTTCTAGCCCTGGAACTTCACTTTGCTCTGCTATTTCTAGCCCAAAGATAGTGTAGTTTCTACGTGATATTGCTATATTGTAGTATCCTATCAATGTTTCTATTACTTCCTAATGTCTGACTCTTTATGAAATGCAGGACTTTCACCACACAGCACAAGCTCCCTGATGCCCACCTGCCCTTACAGCCTTAAAAGACATTCTCTTTTGTATGCTGAATTTTTACTCTTTTCCAGCCATATCTGCTACATTCCCTATCTTTGAAGGCCATTTCTCTGCACTGTATATTGCTAGTCAGAATTAATCCCTTCTTGGACATACTTCCTAATGACAAGTTCCCATGACAAGCAATCCTTTATAATTGTTTAAATCCTTACTGATTATTACTGTGTTCTCTTCTCAAGGGCAAATCCTGTAGCAAAACATTATGGTGTTCCTGAACAATGAATGTAGACCTTAATCTGCATACAGTAGACAATGTAATAAAAAGATAGATGAGGTTATGGATTGAATATAGACCTTAACCTGCATACAGTAGACAACAAAAGATAACTCAGGATATGAATTGAATGTGAACCTTAACCTGCATACAGTAGAAAATGCAATGTAAAATATAGCTGCAGGATTTGGCTTGAGACTACTGGCAACGGTCGAGAGAAAGCCCGAACTGACCTAGTCTGGTGATCAGATGGCCAAACACCCTAACTGTCCGTGTTAGAACTCTATCCAATGACTGATGGAAGTGGATGCAGAGATCCACGCCCAGGCCCCAGGTGGAGCTCCAGGAGTCCAATTGGCGAGAAAGAGGAGGGATTGTATGAGCGAGAATTGTTGAGACCAATATTGGAAAAAGCACAGGGACAAATAGCCAAACTAATGGAAACACATGAACTATGAACCAAAAGCTGAGGAACCCCCAACTGGATCAGGCCCTTGAGATAAGTAAGACAATTGAATACCTTGAACTGTTTGGGAGGCATCCAGGCAGTGGGACCCGGACCTGTCCTTACTTAGTGCATGAGCTGGCTGTTTGGAACCTGGAGCTTATGCAGGAACACTTTGCTCAGCCTGGGAGGAGGAGACTGGACTTGCCTAGACTGAATCTACCAGGTTGAGCTGAATCCCCAGGGGAGTCTTTGCCCTGGAGGAGATGGGAATGGGAGGTAGGATGAAGGGAGGGTGGGGTTGGTGGCGGGAGGAGGGAGGACAGGGGAATCCATGGCTAATATGTAAAATTAAATTAAATTATAAAATTAACAAAAAGACGGCAACGGAATATGATCATATTGGCTTGAGAGATGGAAAAATAAAAATAAAAAGCTCCTAAACATCCACAAAAAAAAAAAAAAGATTTTGAAAACTGAAGAGGCATTTTTTTAGGTTTCCTCCATAAAAAAGTTTTTTCTTAAAACATGAGTACTTTGGGAAATGGGAGTTACAAGATGAATATTCTTTATTTCCACCAGTTTTCTATATTTTTATTTAAAATGCATATATTATAACTGTATTCTTTAAAAACATCAGTTATCTTTTTTTATGATGTACAGTTAGAAAACCAGAGAAGAACACAACAATCGGTTGTCCCATGCCAACTGGTCAAACTGGTCAGCCCTGAAAACATCTATATAGGTAGCATTCAACAGACTAAAGAGGTTATATTTAGTAATATATGTGCATATATATATATATATATATATATATACATGCAATAACAATTTGTAAAAGAAAAAATGAGGCCATGAATTTCAATATGCTCATTCAGTATCCTGTTGGTATACATTTGTGAATAAACAGACATTTATTAGTTGTTTAATATACATGATATCACAATTTCTGTGTCTACAAAATAATAATAGTTTTAAGTACTTCATAGACTAGCTACAGGATAGATCAGCAAAAGTTAGCTGTTGTTAGTTAGTTAGTTAGTTAGTTAGTTAGTTAGTTAGTTCCTGGATCATGGAAAATTCATCACAAGAATCAGTCATTACTGTCAATATCACTATTACTATTTGGAAAATATGATTGTTGAGAGAAAAATAAATGAAAACTACCTTTGAAAAGTCTAATGATATCCATGTGTGTGATTCATTACCTTTTAATAAAATGGCTATGTCAGGATTTGTTTAAGATTATTGCCTTCTTCAGAATGTCGTACACATAGGCCACTGGAGACCATCAAAGAAACACATATTTTTAAATTTCTAATCATTAGTTTTAGCACATTTTGCCACAAATTACATTCTTATCCTCATACTCTTTAATATGAAATCAAGTACTCCACTCTGCTGAGTTTTCCCAGAAGATGCAATCCTTGAGCTCTTACAAGAAAATTTCCACAGGGAAAATATCTGTAAGTAAATATGTAAATATAATGGCCCATCTTGACCTCTAGGCACACAGCTGGTAAAGTAGTTGAAAAAAATGATTTACACTGTTTTTTACTTATGTATTAAAATCTAGTTGTGAAGGTGCTATTCAGATACAAGATGCCAAGGAGTAGCAGTTAATCTGTTAATGCAGCTTCTAAGTCATGGAGCATTCATCGTGGTGATGCAGAATGGTCCTCTCTTCCCTGTGTTGGGACAGAAATCCCACAAATCAGCATGAAAGGATTGAGAGGGACTGAACCCTGAATTATAGGCCTAAAAACCCTGGAAGAATCACTTCTTGTGAACTAAGAGAGAAAAAAAGTAGAGGACTTACTTCCTGTCTCAACTTAACTGCTAAGGGAACTGGAGATAGTTCAGCAGTTAAGAGCATGTGCATAATTCTTGGGTCTAGTTCCTAGCACCAATATGGTGGCTTGTCACCAGCCCAATTCCAGTTCCAGGGTATCTGATGCCCTCTTTCTGAACTCTGAGGGATTTCAGGCACATACATCCTGCACATACATAAGTGCAGGTAACACAATCATAATACATAAAATAAAAATAATAATAATAAATTTTAAGGGCAAACAAGACTGAACATATATTAACTAGCTGAGTCTGTGTTGGTGAACGTCATATGCAGCAGAAAAACATGTTTGGAGATTCAGTAATGTCTACATTATAAGAGTGTTTTCAGCCACTCCAACATTCTTAAGAGGCTAATGTTTCCCGACCATCTTTAGGCTATTGGTCTTAAGTGTAAATTGAAATTCATTTCTTTTAAAAGTGCTATTTGGCTGTAAAGGTAATGGCTGTGAATGTGCATGACAAGAAGATACTGCTAAGTTTTTAATCCTTTGCCCTGAGCCTGGAAAGAGTAAGAAGACAGGGAGGGGGGTGGGGGCAATGTTTATGTCACTCAAAACAGAGCTGCAGCTGTTTTGCATCAGAGGAACGGTTTTAAAACTGTATAAACCTTAGTTCAAAATACCTAAAACCTGGCTTCCTGTGCATTAAAAAGGAACATCCACCTTCTTAAAAATGGTTTTAAGTTATTTACTGACCAATGTTTTAATGAGGCCATGATCTAAAGTTTTAATCACTAAAGATAAGGCTCTTGATGCCTTTGAAAAAAGTCCAAAATTTTCCAGCAACTGAGCAGCTGGATATGATTAAAAATGTAAATAGGCTCAAGAGATGGATTCCATTTCCAGGGCCTCTGTTTATGAATCACCCACCCAGAGACATAATTTAGTGGAAAGAGAATTTCCTTCTAAAGCAAAAAATAAATTAAGTCCCAGGAATACTGCACAGTCACCAGCCTTAGCCTGCACTGTTGTGTGGCACAACCAGGCTCAGCCTTCTTTGCCATGAAACATTTGTAATGTTGGTGTGTAATCAGCAAATGTGGGCTTCTCTGGCTTTCATTTTCATAGGAAAGGAAAATATTAAGACTGCCTTTCCAGTAACTGCAACTTAAGCTCCGGATCTTGTTTGGCAGATGAGAGATCTTTTACCCAGGAAGCAATATGCTTGGTGGTAAAATTGAGCATGTTACTTAAGGGTGCTCAAACAAGAGTAGGCCGGTCAGCTGTTTACTTGACCTCTGTGACCCAGATGCAAGTGTTTGCTTTAAGGATCAAGATAGAATCCACTTTGATCTGGTTGGCACAGAGACTGCACAGGGTAGTACAGGAGTCACCCAACAAGTCACCTAACACCAGTCAACAACCCTTAATCTTCCCACCCAATGAGAACAAAGATAAGTGAATATTAACCCGGGTAAAACTGAGTTACCTGAAATCAGGGGCTCTGGCTGAAGCTGAAGAGAAAGGCAAGTTATTTCAAACAGTCCCTCAAATACTCTGCCAAATATATACCTGCCAAACACACACACACACACACACACACACACACACACACACACACACACACGTGCTACTGTCCTGGTCATGACTGTTTTTCCTTACCCTCCCAGATAATGTGGTGTTGAGAAGAGCAAATACATAGATAGTATTAATATGTAAAAAGAATTGACATTCAAATCAGACTTGAAAGGTCTGTTAACTATTAATTCCTAAAACTAATATGAATAACATATTACATGAAACATAAAAAGAATAAACTATAAAGACTGCAGTGGCCTTTATTGATCATACCTGAATTGCAATAACATGACTTATACTACTTCATCTTTTTATCGCCACCCTTGCTATGCATCATCTTTCTGGACACTGAGTAGAAGCCATGAAGGATAGGCCTGCCATCACCATCCCCGCTTCACTGACCTCCTATAGAACAAGATCACAACTGTACATGGGACACAGCCAACTACTCAGACTGTCCTGAAATATCCTGGTATATTTGTGAGTCAGCAGTGTGTTTTGATATAACTAATCAAATTATTTATTTAACTGGTCCTTTTAAACTTTGTTGTAGAAAGCTAACCTAGAAATAACAAAGCAAAGCAGAGCCACAACCAAACACCCTGCAGTCATCTTCCTGGGAACCAGCTTTGCTCTCTTCCTTCTTTGAAGACTTATGTATAAACTTTTACTTCACAGTGTCTTTTTTTACCCAGAGAGCTACTTGCCTTGTTTTTTGGTCTTGGTGTTGTGTTTACTTCAAGACAAAGTCATGGTAACAACGTGACACTACATGGATTCTGCTGCAGTGGAGTTACAGAGCCCCTTACACTTTGACTTATTGGGCTACCTTTACTGCTAGGCCATGAGCCCTAGCCACTGAGAAATATATGTCTCATTGCCCAACTAAAATTTAAAGATTAAAGAAACAAAAGGTTATTGCTGATTGGGTAATACTATCTCTGAGAAATCACTGAAATGAGAGGTAAATTTCTACTCCTATTGGGAAGGAGAGTAGCAAGCTAATAACTGTAAAAATTCAGATTTAACTATCCCTTAAGTGCTTTAAACTTTTCCCTTACTGCTAAAATGCAAAATTATTTTCATAGAAAAGTAAAACATAAGTTTTAAAATACCTTTTTACAGGACTGAATTTGGACAAGACAACTTAATTAGCCAATTACTTTTCAAGAGGCTTTCATAAATTAATTGAAGCTTTAGTGGTTATGAAATCACTGAAACAGATTAGAAAACCTAAAGAATTTTAAAATCATTTTCTCTCCACTCCAAACCATAGTTTTATGGAAACTTGAAACTTTGAAATGGCAAGATTGTATAGAGTAGGTTTATTTTGTAATTATAATTCAAGCAGAAAATACAAAAGCTAAACCATGTTCACTATCAGGCACAAAATAAAACTGAGCAAACACATGCTTCCTTTTCTGTCTTAGGAGTGAATATATACAATAAAATAAGGATGGGTTCTCAGTGCTTTTAAAGATGCCCAGACAGTTCCCAAACAATAACTTGTTTTTCTTTCATGTTTTCAACACCAAAAGATATGTGATTTGAGACTGAAATAAATAAAAAACAAGCAATACAATACCTAAGTTTAAATTTAGAAAGCAAATGCTACATTCCATTGATGAATCTAAAATCTAACCAAATTAATACAATTTATTTTTGAACATTTTTAACTTAGTTTTACTTTGCAAGGAACACTCTCTCTGGGCAATCAAAATGTTCCTCAGTTGTGGTTAATATATGCTAGCACTACCATGTACTCATCAAACCGGACATTTAGAAAGGCCAAATGGTCAATTAATCCTTAATAGAGCATTATCACTGAGTACCTGCAACATCTTTTACTAAAGTTTAGCTTCTGGGTTAAGAAGATAAATATGAATGTGAATGACTAATTATAAATGAATGTTGTTTTCAATGTTTATATAACAAAGCAGCTATTTCTCAGCCTTTGGGATATGATGAAGTATATAACAACATAAAACTTCTGTTAATACACACGGTGATGTCTAAATTAGAAAGTAACTCATTATTGATAAAAAATATTTAAATTTTCATTCTAGAAAACTCTACATTGTCATCTTAAAATCACATAAATCAAAGTACTTTAATGTCATAGTTCTTCGTTTTTAATTAAAGAAAGAAATGAATTATCTTCCTATTTCCAATCTTTTTCAGCATGACTCTTGGCCTCATCTGTCTTTCTGTTCTTATCACCCAATCTCTGTGGAGCCCTCAGAGCTTTAGGGAACCATATCAGAGCTTGATCTGTGTTCCACAAGCTCCTGCACATTCCATTCATCTACCTGGAAAATATGCTGCCCTTTCAGGGGACAGAGGGAGTGTAGAAATAACACAAATATAATACTCATGTGTGAAATTCTCAAATACAAAATATAAAAATTTTAAAAAGAGTGAGAACCTTTAATTACCTTTCTTTTACCAGTACTGAAGACTGACCCTAGGATTTCCAATTTGTAGGCAAATGCCCTACCACTGAGTAGCTTTATTTGAGACAGAGTTTCATTACATTGTTTAAATAGCTTTTGAATTCAAATTGTTGGCAGCCTCCCAAAAAGCTTCTACCAGCATCGTCCATGAGGTGCATGTCTCAACAAATATCTCTGAAAAGAGAATGGGAAGGGGGGAAACAGGAAGAAGAGAAGGAAACTGAGAGGAAAGAAGATAGGTAAGTCAAGCTGGTGGCTCAGATCTGTCATCCCAGCTCTTCAGAGACTGAGTCAAACAGATGCTAAGGCTGGCACATCACAAGTTCTGGGCCCACCTGGGCACCAGCATCACTTAAGATTAACCGAGTTACCTTAGTGAAACCTTGCCTCAGAGTAACGGTAAAAGGGGGGGGGCAAGGATAGAGCTCAGTGGTGGAGCTCCTGCCAAGCATGACTGTGACCCTTCTTCACTCTCCAGTACCCTAAAATACTAGTTCCAATAATTTTTCTTTGGGGGGGAAATGACTGGAAATATAAATGATCACAAGATTAGAAATGTATTTATATTAATCATCAGCAAAGTATAGACACTGGAAGACACTTAAATACACATACCAATACAAGTCCTTAATATTTGTAATGGGAACAGTTAAGTCATGTACATATTGATAAACTCCTATTCAAACTAAGCATTGGGAAATAGAAATCATAGCTCTTACTTAAAAGTGACAAAATCAGAAAGATCCAGTTTGTGTTTTACTAAAACTTGCATTACTGGGCTTCCTAAATAAAAAATAGATACAGCCAAAAGTTTGTAGAGATGGAAAGAAAGCCATATTGGTATTAAGGATGTTTCAAACATATTCCAACATTTATTTGGGGCAACTGTTTCCCAGGGATGAATTGCTTCACAATAATGAGGTCAAACACACTAGAAGGTTCTCTAGAGGCCTTTTCTATTCAAAAGGTCTTTCAAAATGAAGTGGGAGTGGAAGAAGAGGCTAGGGACTGATTCCTTCATGAGCCAAATGCATTCTCGGAGCACTAACATCTGTTTCAGTTTACATAGTTGAAGTATGACATTGCACATGGAAATTAAACCCAGGCACCATGCCGAAAACGCAGCCTGTCTGCAGAAGAGATGCATCTACAGCTGGAATTGGTATGTCCACCTCCTACAGAGCATAATATCCTGTGAGCCACCAATGACCCCACTCTCAAAACCCAAATGTCACAAACCATCATCCTAACTCTCATGAAATTTTTATAGTAGAGAGAGAAAAGGACAGGAATATGGTTACAACATGGAGGCATTCTAGAATTTAAGATACTTTTCTCTAGAAAGGGGATTTAAAAACTTTTATCTTTATTTATTACTTTAGACTAAGAAATTCCAAGTCTATTTCATTTCATCAAGTTTGTTTATTAATTGGGTAAATAATCATACTTTTCAACTTGATAATCAGATCATTTCTGGTAGATACAGATAGGCAACCCTTCTAACACAATGATGTACCTCTACTGCCCCCATGTGGTAGTCTTATATTTCTACAGTTGTAGTTCAAGTTTTTTAAACAATAGCTTCATATTTGATTGCGTTTTCATCACCTCAGATTTCAGATAGGAAAGGACTTCTAAGGACTTGAAGAACGTAGGATTTATTCACAGATAATTTTCATAGTAAAAAATTAATAGATTAATAGTAAATAGGAGTCAACAGCACATTATCTTGTGTCAAAACATGAGCAAATAGAGTATGATTGTGTAGCAATTCAAGAGTTACTGTAAAACTGGATGGCAATGAGTTCCCACTCATCGAAAGTATTTCAGAGTTGTGAGCAGAAACTAGGAAGGTTCAAGGAAACATTCACAGACACGAACTGGGAAGCCATTCCTACTAGAAAGAAGCAAACTGAAGAAAGCACAAGTTGCTAAGTAAAGGTAGACATCTCGAATCATCATAGAAGCTCATCGATCAGGAAAAAGAAAAGATATTACAAAGGTAGATCAAATAGTTTATGGCAGGCTCTTATCGCCAAGGCAATAGGCCTTAATTAAGTCTATTACCCTCTAGTCATAGTCATGCACCGTGCGTTTGTTCCAAGGTAGACCTACTCTCCGGTTCACATGGGCATAAATTTGCATGAAAATAATTTGTCTCCAAAACTAGAAGCATCCTAGTAGTCCGTGTCCTCTAATCTTTCACTCTGGCGAGATAACTTAAAACTACAGAGCCCTGAAATCAAAACCAGCCAATGACCGCGTCTCCAGGAGAAAAATTAAATAGACATCTAGAAGAAGAACAAAATGGAGTTTGCACGGATGAGAAACCTTTCCTTGGTGTTTTGCTGAGGCATTCTGTTCTGATGAAGTGCACTTTGAGGGTGAGAACCTCACAGAAAGCAAAGAAACTCAGCCTCACACAGTTTCAACTCAAGCTCTACTGCAATCATCAGGGAAAGGCAGGGTCATGACCTGCTGCCCGGTGAATGAGTCTCAGGGGCAAACATGAACCTCCAGAACTTGATCTCTATTCTCAAAAACGGATTGATAATTTTAATCACTTAATGTAGGCTAGATTTTATTGGATACCTTTTTTTTTTAACGGAGTCATGGAACACCACAAAGAATAAAGAATCCTCAGTCCTCAGTCCTCAGTCCTCACACACGCGGAGTGACCGGGAAATTTACATATAGAGGAAATGACAATTCTAAAAAGAGCAGTAAGGTTCACACTGTCACTGAATTTGTTTTCCTCTTTGTGATGCTGTAGGCCCAGACTTCACTAATCCTGGTGAAAGCAGGGTTTCCCATCCACCGCTCTTTAGAAGTGCACAGAGCCCTCCCACTTCTAAACCGCTTCCTGCCACCTTAAAGATCCCTAAGAGGGATTCATTGGCTTCAGCGTCTGCACTAGCTGTGGTAACACTGCTGCAGAGCCTGTCCGGAGAGTTCATGTGGGAGCTGTGCTCTGCCGCTGGGCAAGTGCCCCGGCTGGGTTGCAGGAAGCCGGGGTGTCCCAAGTCTGGGAGCCAGCCAGCTCTTGGAGGAGTAAGGGTCAGCGGGCTCACTGAGAGCTTGCTTCAGTTTGGGGCCCCAGACGAGTTAGCGGGCAAGTCAATTGCAAGAGTACCAGCTAGTGACCAGGGTCACCGGTGAACGTCAGACCCAAGTGTCTGGGGCGTTAGAGGCGGAGAGTGGGGTGACCCGATATCCTTTGAGCTTCTCTTGTGAAATGATGGAAGGAAGATGCAGGACTGAGGAGGGTGCGGATAGTCAGAACCGTCCGACAAGTGCTGAGTTAAAACTGGCTGATGAGGCTCAGCCGACTCTAGGGCCTTCGCCTCATCCTGTCCATGATCAGTCATCGATCTAGTCGTCTGATCTAGAGCTGTTCCTAGTGCAGTCGTTTGGAGCTCAGGCCCAGTGCCTGGCACTGAACCACGCCCTTAAACGTCTTCTCATACCAACCAATGTGTCCATTTCACAGACAGGGAATCAGTACACAGAAGTGAAATATAATAACTTGTCTACGGTCCTGCAGGAAGTGAGGAGGTTGAGAAGGATGTTGAGCCACTGGTCCAGTGCTAGGAAGGCTGAACATTGCCAATGCCTTCCCAGCTTCCTGGAGAGTCACACTGATTATTCCATGTTCACAGGCGACACAACAGTTCTCCAGCTGGGACCGCTGCCAGAGTCTTCCTCGAGGAAGACACAGTGTTCTCCACAGGCACCATGCTCCAGTGCAAGCCACTGATAGATGCAGAAAGTTGGGGATGGACCACAGGGAAGGTTTCCAAATGGGTACAGAGGATGACAGGAAACCGAAGGCCTCCCTGCCCCCGGAAAACCTCATAAGACGCCCAGACTCTCTGTCACCTGAGCTCCAGCCTCCCACAAACTGCCGCATGAGTGGCTGTCCTAACTGTGTGTGGGTAGATTATGCAGAAGCTCTGCTGAGGCACTACCAGGATGGTGGGGAGAAGGCCCTGGCCATTGTAGAGGACCACGTGACTGATGAGACCCTCAAGGCCTTCCTCAGAATGGAGATCCGGCTCTGCACACAGAGTGGAGGCTGAGCCAGTTTAAGTGAAACTCCTTGCCGTGGACAGACGCCACCCTTTAGAAGCAGCAGGGCCACTTTTTTCTTGAGTCTGGAAGACTATACATGTCTGCCTGGAATACGAATTACTGTGTAACAACTTCACCTCCTAATAAATTCTCTGTGACAACTAAAAAAAAAAATCTCTAAGAGCCTAAATGGGTTCAATCCAGACAAAGCCCCTAGGAGCTATTTGCAATTGATAGCTACTAGAAAAGGGGAAATCAGTTTTCTCCTACTGAGTGTCACTGGGTATATCAACCACACTCCAGGGTGGGCCCCATGCCCAGGAATACTTGGCCAACACAAACTGAAATGAATGTTTTTGGGGAGAGGGATTGTTTATTTGTTTTAGGAGGGTGCTTGTTTCCAAGGGTGCTTTTTGTTTCACTTTTTTGTTTGTGTAGTGTGTGTGTGTGTGTGTGTGTGTGTGTGTGTGTGTGTCTGTCTGTCTGTCTGTCTATCTGTCTGTCTGTCTGTCTTACTGGGTTTTTGTTTTGATTTCCATTTTTTGTTCTGTTTTGGAATTTTTTGTGGAGGAAGGAAGTATGAAGTTGGGTGGGTGGGGAGAAAGAGTGAAGAGTTTATAGAAGGAGGAAAGTGTGGTCAAAATACATTTTTAAATGTAGAAAAAATAATGTCTGAGAAATTTTCTTTTAAAAGTCTTTTGCCCCCTAGTGGCCACTGCTTAGCCAAAGGAAACAAATATTAAACAGAAAAGTCTTTATGTTTTCTTTTTTATTCTTCTCTCATATAGTATATCCTGACCTCAGTTTCCCCTCCCTCCTCTTCTCCCAGTCCCCAACCCACACACACTTTCCCTCTCCCCCAGATCCACTCCTCCTCTGTTTCCCTTCAGAAGAGGGCAGTCCTCCCAAGAATATCAGCTAAATACAGCATAACAAGTTACAATAAGACTAGGCACATCCCCTCATATCAAGGCTAGATGAAGCAACCCAGTAGGAGGAAAAGGGTCCCAAAGCAGATGAAAGAGTCAGAGACACCCCTGCTCCCACTGTTAGGAGTTCCATAAGAGAATCAAGCTACACAACTGTAACATATTTGCAGAAGACCTAGGTCAGTCCCATGCAGGCTCTCTAATTATTAATTCAGACTCTGGAAGACACTATGAGCCCTGGTTAGCTGATTCTATGGACCGTGTTCTTGTGTTGTCCTTACTCCCTCTGGCTCCTACAATACTTTCTTCCCCTCTTCCTCAGCAGTCCCTCAGCTCTGCCTGATGTCTGGCTGTGGGTCTCTGTATCTGTTCCCATCAGTTGCCGAATGAAGACTACAATAGGTTCCTATTTATGAGTACAGCAGAGTGTCGGAAATCATTTCATCCTTTCCTTCCTTTCTTCCTTCCTTCCTTCCTTCCTTCCTTTCTCTCTTTCTTTTTCTTTTATTTTTTTCTGGTTCTATTCTAGTCTCCGGGCTATCCATTCTCTGGATCCTGGCCCTCAGGGCTAGGCTCCCTCTAGTAGCATGGATCTCAAGTTGGACCAGGCATTGATTGGCCACTCCCACAAGTTCTGCACCATCTTTACCCCCAGCACATCTTTCAGTCAGGACAAATTGTAAGTCGAAGATTTTGTAGCTGGATTGGTGTATTAGTCATGGTTCTCCAGAATCACAGAACTTATACAATGAGTGTGTGTGTGTGTGTGTGTGTGTGTGTGTGTGTAATTAGTTGGAAAGATGTACAGACTTCAGTCCAACTAATCCAGCAATGGCTAGCTGTGAATGGAAAATCCAAGAATCTAGTAGTTGCTCAGTCCCACAAGACTAGATGTCTCAGCTAGTCTTCTGTATATACTGGAATCCCTAAGAAATAAGTTCCAGTGCCATTGAAGAAACTGATGTGCTGGCAAGGCAAGAGCATCAGGCAAAGAAAAAGGAAATCTGCCTTCTCCCATTGTCCTTCCAGCAGAAGGTGTGGCCTGGATTAAGGGTGTGTTATCCCATCTCAAGATCCAGATCAAAAGCCTTTGTCTTCCAGCCTCAAGATCCAGATCACCAGTGTACCCTGTTGTTCGAATCTTAGACAGTATTATTAATAGAAAACTCAGAGCCAGCTGTCAGGGTGAAGGCTGAAATATCAAAGAAGCAGAGCAGCCACAGCCAACCTCACCTCGCCAACTCCATAGCCGATCCTGTTTCCACGAATCCTCAGATTGAAAGCATCTGAGTCCTCACCCAAAAGGGTCTGAACTGCTTTAGTTCCTGTTTCCTCACACCTTAAATACCTTTCTCCACCCTGCCATCACTTCCTGGGATTAAAGGTGTGTGTGCTTCCGGATACTGGGATTAAAGGTATGTACCACCACTGCCTGGCTCTGTTACCAGTGTGGCCATGGACTTGCAGAGATCCAGGCAGATCTCTGCCTCCCCGGTGATAGGATTAAAGGTGTGTGCCACCACTGTATGGCCTCTATGTCTAATCTAGTGGCTGGCTCTGCCCTCTGATCATCAGGCAAGCTTTATTAAGGTACACAATATATCATCACCACAGTGCCCTCCATTCTGGATTGTAGTTCATTCCAGATATAATCAAGTTGGCAACTAAGAATAATCATCATAGTTGGTGTCCCAGTTGCTCCACTGGAAGCCTTACCTAGCTACAGGAGACAGCTGGTTCAGGCTCTGTATTCCCTTTACAGAAAAGTATTTTTAAATACATAGGTAAGACTCAAATGAGCCTCCTGCCTCAGCCTCCTACCTGATGCTTCCTATAGAGAACTTGAGCACTCAGGAATTGTATATATAGAGGGGTCCTAGAACTATGCCCCATGAAGACCCAGAAACAACTACAACCCATTTCATGTGAATAAAACCGCTAAGGGGTATTTCTCTTTCAGGTCACATGTAAACTCACTTAAGAAACAGAGCACTCGCGTCGGGGGGGAGGGGGTGACACACACCTTTAATCCCAGCACTTGAGAGGCAGAGGCAGGTGGATCTCTGTGAGTTTGAGGCCAACCTGGTCTACAAATCGAGTTCCAGGACAACTAGGACTGTTACACAGAAAAACCCTGTCTCAAAAAATCAAAAAGAAAGAGAGAGAGAGAGAGAGAGAGAGAGAAGAAGAAGAAGAAGAAGAAGAAGAAGAAGAAGAAGAAGAAGAAGAAGAAGAAGAAAAGAAAGGAAACAGAGCACTCAGACCCAGTATCTATTAACAAGTCACTGTAGCTTGCAGGTTCAGTTCCTGTAACCTAAATCTTAGGTAGGAGGTTCTGGTGGATTCCAGGCTTTGGAAACCTGCTACAGTTACTTGGGATTTCTCTCAGACTTTTTCACACAGTTTCACTTTGAGATGCTGCCTAGGTGTCTTGAGATTTGAAAGTTATCAATTTAATTTGACTTGATTTGACTTGATTTGATTGCTCATCCCATCTATCTCATCTAACTTGCACAGGAAGCACTCTCTTAAAGAGCCCTGGAGGTCCTTCTTCTAGGGACATACTCAATTATGGAAGAGATAAGACAAATCAGGAAAGCCAGAATTGCAGCTTCCTCATTAGATATTTTGTGGTGTTCACGGTGCACCCCTGTTCAGATGCAATTTGTAAGTGAGTAGTTGTTTTACCGTACTACTGTCTTAGCTGGTGTCCTATTGCTGTGAAGAGACACTACATTCCACTCCCTGGCCTCCATAGTCTTGTAACCATAGCATAACACAAAAATGCATTTGTCCAACTTTAAAAGTCCCCATAGTCTATCATAATCTCAACACTGTTTAAAGTACAAAGTACAAAGTCTCTTTGAGACTCAAGGCAATCTCTTAACTATAACCTGCTGTAAAGTCAAAATCAAAAACTGATCACAAATTTCCAACTTACAGTGGCATGGAATATACACTACCATTCAAAAATGGAGGAAATACTGAGCGAAAGCAAGAGAGGAAACTAGCAGGACAAACTCCAAACTCTGCACTTCCATGTCTGATAAGAAAATGCTCCTCAGATCTCCAGCTCCTTTCTGCTTTGTTGAGTACAACATACTTCTTTCTCTCAGGCTGGTTCCACACTCTGTTAGCAGCTCTCCTTGGCAGATATACATGGCTCTGGCATCTCCAACATCTGTGGGGGCTCCAGCAAAATCCAGGCTTCACTTTCACAGCTTCATGCAATGGCCTCTTGGGGTCTCTGTACAGGGACCCCCTGCCACACACCTGGCCTCAGCAGCTTTCCTTAGTCATGGAGAGAGAGCCCACAACCCTTTTTTTATATCCTTGACTCTAAAGCTAGAACCACATGGCAGAGGCTGCCAAGTTCTGTTGCTTGCTGGGGCTGGAACTTGGCCCCTCATCCAATTACATCTTCACCGGCTTCCTGGTTTTGGTGGTTTCCTTCACTGCTTAAGCTTTTCTTTAATTCCTTTTCATAAAATGGAAGGTTGGCTAAGTAGGATCTTACCCTGAGGTCACCACTCCCTTTACCCCCATTTAGCATTGGGCTTTTCTTTAATCTTTTTATTGTCTTGACCACTGGACTTAGCTATATTATACTTCCTGGTGCTCATTTTCTTTGCAAACTGTACATCTTGTATTTTTCCTTGCTCAGATTGCTCCTTTTCATTATAGATCTGCATAAGAGTGACCACTGATAACCACATGGCAGAGTCAATGCTAGGCTGTCTTGAAATTTCCTCTGTCTGCAAACACTATTAATTCAAAAACTCCTCAATTTAACCTCAGCAGACTTTTAGGTCAAGTGCAGAAAGCAGCTAATTTCTCTACCAAAATACCACAAGAATGGTCTCTAGGCCATTTAATATTCTTCTCCTCTGAAACGTCTTGAGCTGGGTCTCCACTGTTCAAAATACCCTCAGCACCACTGTCTTCCATGATCCTACTAGTATGGCCCATTAAGCCCCACTTAAGCATTCCCAGTGCTTCTAATCCCAAGTCCCAAAGTCCACATTCTGCCAAAAAGATGCATGGTCAGGCCTGTCAAAGCAATACCTTGCTCCCTGATACCAAATTCTGTCATAGTCATTGTTCCGTTGCTGTGAAGAGATACCATGACCACAGCAACTCTTATAAAGGAAAGCATTCAATTGGCTCTCTTACAGTTTCAGAGGTTTAGCCTATTGTCATCATGGCAGGGAGCCTGGTGGCATGCAGGCAGACATGGTACTGGAAGAGTAGCCTGAGTAGCCTATGAGTACTACATTTGGATCCAAAACCATCAGGAAGAGAGAGACACTGAGCCTGGCTTGAGCATTTGAAACCCCAAAACCCACCCCCAGTGACATACTTCCTCCAACCAGGCCACATCTGCAGCAGGAGTCTCAAGAGTTCTTATTAATAAAATCAAACCTGAGGCCAGTTATTGGGGTGAATGCTGGAAGATCAGAGAAGCAGAACAAGCCACAGCTTCCTCACCTTGCCAATTCCTCAGCTGATCCTGTTTCCTCAGACTGGAAGCCTCTCAGTCCTCATCCAGAATGAATCACAGCTGAACTGTGCGGCTCCAAAGCCTAAAAGCTTAACCAGCCAAATGCTTCTAGTTTCTGGTCTTCACACCTTATATATCTTTCTCTTTCTGCCATCACTCCCTGGGATTAAAGGTTCACTTTCTGGGATTAAAGGTGTGTCACCATGCCTGGCTGTTTCCAATGTGACCTTGAACTTGCAGAGATCCTCCTGGCTCTGCCTCCTGAGTGCTGGGATTAAAGGCATGTGCTATCACGGCCTAACCTCTATGTTTAATATTGTGGCCATCCTGTTCTCTGACCCCAGATAAGTTTATTAGCGTGCACAACATTTCAGGGGACACAATACCACCACACACATCTCCTAATCCTTTCAAATAGTGCCACTCCCTATGTGCCTATTGAGGTCCATTTTCACTCAGACCACACCAGTGATGGATGTTGAGATACTTGGCATTCTTTTTTTTTTCCAGTCTAGTTTCCAATAGAGCAGCCATAAAAAGTTAACATAGAAAGATCACCTACTGAGAGCAGAAAGAGAAAATGCTCAATTATGTCTTTGCCCACAGACTTTACAATATGCTTGTTAATGTATTTACTATAGACAGTGATAAATTTGATTTGTGGTTGCTCTAAGTAAACTAAGTAAGGTGTGATCCTCCTGCCTCTGCCTCTTCAACATATCTTACTGGCCTATTTGTAGTTGATGCCCACTGGCAAAGGAATAATCAGCTTTCCCCAGTGAAGTGTTACTGAGTACATTGACCACACTTCAGGATAAGCCCCATCCATGCCCAGGAGTAGTTGGCCAACACAAGACAAACCCCATGGTATTTTTGTGGCCTTTTTGTTCTGTCAATTTTGTATTAGCATTTTTTATGTTGTTGATTTTTCACTTGTGTGTTTGACTTTTTGTTTTTGTGGTTTTGTAGGGGGGTTGTTTTGGTTGAGAAAGAAAAAGAACATAGAATTAGGTGGGGAAAAGCATGATGGAAATATATTGTAAGAAGTGCTTTAATTAAAAATGCATATAAAAATGTGTATTTTATAAGCCAGTTAATCCATTAAACTGACATTTGATTAAAAATAAAGGAAACAGTAAAAAGTAGCCCATCATATATTAATATACTTCACCCACCCCAAACTCTCCTGTCCAAGAGTATCAAGAGAATGTTTCCATTTGCCAGAAATATTTCAATTCTCATGAGACAATTCAGTTTTGTGGAAAAACGTTATCCTAGCCCCAAACTATGTTGAGATGTAGACATCTAACTCAGACATTCCGAAGAAGGAGACTATTAAACACAGTCATGGTGATGCATGCCTGCAATTCTCAGGAGATGGAGGCAGGAAGACCAGAAGTTCATACTCATTTTCTGTTACACAGTGAGCTCAAGGCTATCCTGGGTTATATGAAACTTTGTCTCAGAAAAGTGAAAAATGAAAAAAAAAAAAAATAGGTGAAGGTAGCAAAACAAAGGCTTACAGTCTGAAAGGAGATTCAGGCACATCTGTGAGAGAAAAAGTCACCAGATACAAGAAAAGTTTGTAATGTTTTTATTTAATTAAAACATTATGACATCATTTCCCCCTCCAACCCTCCAGTGCCCCCTCTCTGTTCCCTTTCAGATTCATGGCCTCTTATTATTTAATGATTATTGTTACATGCATATATACAAGTTAATAAATGTATAAATCAACATTCTGAGTCCGATTAGTGATGTTCACATGTAGTTTTTAGGGGTGACCACTTGGGTTTGGATAACCATTTAGGGGGCTCATCTCTTGGAAAAACTAATTCTCCCTCACTTAGAAGTTTTTAATTGCTTGTAGCTCTCCTGTGGGAAGGTGCTCTGTGTTATTTCCTCCATTAACATTGAATGTCCACTGGTGTTTTCATTGTTCAGGTCTCGTTTAGACAGCTGTATTTTTAGATTTTTATGGGTATAGCTTCCCTGTCATATCTAGAAGACACAATCTTGCAGCTGACTTTCTGATCCTCTGGCTCTTACATCTTTCTGCTCCCTCTCCCACCATGTTCTCCGAGTCTTGAGTATAAAAGTTGTATTTAATAGCTGTATCAGCTGGGACCAGGAACTCTGCAGACAGCTGTTCTCTGAATTTTAACCAGAGGTGACTTTCTGTAATAGTCTCTGCTTCGAAAGGAGGTATCTTTGATGAGGGAGAAGATAACACATATCTATAGATGTAAGAACTTGTACTTAGAATGCAGCTAGAAATTAAACTGGCCCTTTGTGTGTATATGGTGTACACGTATATACAGAAGGAAAAAAAGAAATTAAACTGGCTTAGGAAAGTGACTGTAATAGATACTCCTCCAAGATCTAAAGCCTCACCAGCCAGGGTGATCAGCTTGGTTTACAGTGCCAGCATGATTCTTCTCCCATTGAGTGGGCCTTAAGTCCTGTGAGACAGCTGTTGGTGACCACCAAGATGTAAGGCCACTATTGCACTTTTATCTTTCCATGATGGCCATTGTTGTGGTTTGTAGGTTTTACAACTGGGTAGGACTACTGAATACTTCCCTCCCTTGACAGCTTGCAAAGCACTGTCTGGGGTGATAAAAACTAGTCCTTAGGGAGGAGGCTTTTGTGTCAGATCCAACTTTACTCTTCTGAGTCTTCCATGCCAAGTGTGTGGTGTGTGTATATAGCAACAGGAATTTAACTCCAACTTTTAAGAGGCAACCAAGGGCAATGGCAATAGCCTGTATTGTTTTGGGAGTCTCCTGGACTCCCCTGATCAATAATAACTTGAAAAGAGATTTCTTGTGCATGGCACTGAAGTTTTTGTTAGATAGTCTATGACTCTTGGGGTTAGTGTTATTATCACAAGTAGCATAGTCTCACTTAAACTATATACATAAACCATACACATGTATTTGTATATCTTATATGTAATTTTAGGTTAAAAAATAATATATTCCTTATGGCTTTTTCAAGCATCCTCAGTGTAACAAGAATTTTTAGGCACAGGAGTCATAGCAGTGGTTCTCAGCACTATTTTCAAGCTGTTCCTAATCACATGTCCTTCAAAAACCCTTGACATTGAAATTGCGTTGTTATTGCAGATTCACTTATTGGCCAGAGCACTACTGACAGCTCAGAAGACTGGTTTTCTATAGTGTGAACTGTCAGGAGATCATAGAATTTCTCCCCCTTGGCCAGTGTGTTGGTTAGCATTCATCTCTGTGACATTAGTATTACTGTTTTCCGGCGTGCCCTTTACTTTTCTCCTCTTTCGTCTCTCTCTTCACATTACCATTGTACTTACATGTTATGCCCTTTCTCCACTGAAACCTTAGCATAAAAAAAAATCCTGTTTCTTACTGATAAGCCTATTATTCCTGGCCCTTAGTTTAATAGCTCTGTACTAAGGCAATTGAAATAGCATATTTTATATATTTTAATCTACTACCTTTAGCTCTGTAGCTACATTGCAGAGAATTCTTTCTTAAGCAGTAAAAAGAAATATATTCTTCAATGATACTTTTAAATCTTTTGTTTGAATTATGGACTCAGTTATCTGAAACTGTAAATCAATTCCCCACAAATCTTAGTGGTATAAAATAATAACTATTACTTTACTTATAATTATAGATCTCTATAATGTGTGCATTAGAGTAGCTAAATGTGATATTCTCTTGAACAAGAATGAAACGTCCAGAATGATTCTTGTCACATGTCTGGGAACTTGGTGTTAACTGTTAGATGGGATCCTTTGTGTTCTCCCTTATGTCTCTTTTCTAACGTGGTCCCTCATCAGTCAGGAATTTGCATAACCCAGAGATTGTTTCTGACTTAGAAAAGAAGTAAAGTAAATCTTATGTCACAGGCTCCAAAAGGAGTACGACCTTATGCTAATCAGAGAAGGTTATAGGATCTGAGCATGATGCTCACACCTGTGATCCCAGCACACAGGAGGCCGAGGCAGAAGGATCTGGAATTCACTGTCAGCCTGGGCTTTATATGAGACCCTCTAAAAATGAAATCTTTCTAGAAAGCAAATATCAAGGCAGCCAACCTCAATTCAAAATTAATGAGAAAAGACTGTTGTTTCTGGCTTTTCCAGACAAAGCTTCCTAGTCATATTACTATAAAAAAACAAACAAGAAAAAACCCCACAGGATATTGAAAGACTTGCTTCAGCTATCTTCAGAAGCAACACAGTCTTAATATACAGCTGCTTCACATATGATATTATTAAACTTTCATGATCATTTATTAAAAGGAAAAAACAATATGTCTGAGACATTCCTTAAACTTCCTCACATTCAGAGTCAAACTCATCTATATCACCTTTCACCTCAGAAACACCAATAGTCATATTCTTTCTTTTGGTTATACCTAATGGTGGAAACTGAAAGCTGAAACAACCAATGAGCATTATATATGTCCCTAAACAGAAAGATTTGTTGACTAAAATAGCAAAGGTTTATAGGAAATACAGAAGACACAGCCTATGCAGTCAATAACAACATGACCTCTAATCTTAAAAGACAATGAATGAATATGCCATCAATTAAAGATGCCATGATTATAAGATATGACCAGAGATGTGAAACCATTTCTTAGACTTGAGAAACATAGTAATGGTTTTAGGTAGATCATCCTACAGCTCTGCTTTAGCCAACCAGCACATACACCTGAAACTTCTTGTTTTAATGAAAATGTTTTGTTGTGGGATAATCTTTTTGTACACTGTGAAGATGTGTCTCTGCCAAGTCACCTTCTGATTGGTTTCATAAAGAGCTGAATGGTCAGTAGCTAGACAGGAGAGGATAGGTGGGACTTCTGGGCAGAAATAGGAACTCTGGAAAGGAACCAGAGAGGTGGAGATTCACCAGCAAGATATGGAGAAAGTTGAACATAAGGTATGGAGGAGAATGCTAATGTAACAAGCCACATAGCAGAATGTAGATTAATATTAATGGGTTGATTAAGTTATAACAGAACATGGGGTTTGGGGAGAGTGAGAGAAGAAGAGAAGAGAGAAGAGGGGTGAAGGCAAAAGAAGGGACCAGGAGCCAAGACCAGAGGACCAGGAGAGGGACCAAGGATCAATAGGCCAAGGAAGTGTATGGCCAAAGTGACTGGATTATATAGTGACCAGAAACTGGGGGAAGGGAAGCCCAGCCCCTGGGCTGGAGAGGTGTAGGGTAGGGGACAGGAAGAGAAGCCCAGCCCCTGGGCTGGAGAGGTGTAGGGTAGGGGACAGGAAGAGAAGCCCGAGGATGAGTGGGGAGAGGAACCACAGGTCCTAAGTAAGCTTTGTCTCCAGTTTCTTTGGGTCTTGACAACTATAATGAGGTCTTTATAGAGACTGTCTGGTTCACTGAATCTGCCACATCTGGAACAGTATAAGGAATTCAAAAGAATATACAGTCTTTATCCACCAAGTTTCATCTCTGTGCACCATTACAGTTTCTACCATGGCACACTAGAGAAGAAAGGTAACTTGATAAGCACAAAATTCTCATAAATAACCATGTTACATGAACTAGTAGATAATATTAATGCATATCATATATGACACATACTTCAGAGATCCATTAACACATGCATTGAAACTCTAATGCACGGTGCTCACTCTCAGCATGGTAAGGAATAAGGAAAGCAACAGGGAGCATATAATGGATGCTACCTGTGAAGAGACATTTTGTTTCCTTTTTCCCTTAAGTCAGTTATATTTAGTTCATAGTCCTAAAATGTTTAACTATTGTAATATCAATGTTATGTGAGACAGGCACACTCTTGTAAAACATCAATTTTATTATAATTCATATATTTTTATTCATCATTATGCAAGCTGATTTTTAACATTGGGAATAATGTTTTAAAGATGAAAATTGGGACACTCTTTTCTTTCACCTAAAAGAAATTTTAAAAACATGGTGGCCATAAGGTCTAGAACAATGAAAAAAACACATGATATTTAAACATGTTGTATGTAACTGTGACAATCAGAGTCATCTTTTTCTGGAAACATATATTACACAAAAGAAGGGCAGGGCAGGTATCTTAATCTGTGGCTGGTACGATGAGGCATCCCAGTTCCTTGGACATTCTGTGGGTTGGCCATTTTTGGGTTGGTTTTCTTTTGCAATAACTGTTCCCATCACCAAGTCAAGAAGCCTCATTCCTTCTTAAGCATTTTTTAAAATTTTTTAAAATTTATTTATTTTACATCCTGATTGAAGTTTCCTTTCCCCCCTCTCCTCTCATTCCCTCTCCCCACCTCCCCTCTGCATCTCCCATCCACTCCTCCATTTCTTTTCAGAGAGGGTCTCCCATGGATATCAACCAAACATGGCATATCGAGTTGTGGTAAGACTAAGCACCTCCCTTTGTATTAAGGCTGGGCAAGGCAACCTAGTATGAGAAATAGGTTCCCAAAAGCCAGCTTAAGCATTAGCAACAGCCCCTGTTCCCACTTTTAGGAGTACCACAAGACCAAGCTACTATCACATGTATGCAAATGGCCTAGGTCAGTCCCATGCAGGTTCCCTGGTTGTTGGTTCAGACACTGTGAGCTCCTACGAGTTCGGGTTAGTTGATTCTGTGGCTTTTCTTGGGATATCCTTGACCCCTCTGGTTCGTACACTCCTTCCTTCATCCCTTCAGCAAGATTCCCTGAGCTGTGCCTGATGTTTGGCTGGGGGTCTCTACATCTCTTTCCATCCATTGCTAGATGAAACCTCTCTGATGACAACTGGGGTAGGCACCCATCTGTGACTATAGCAGAATATTGTTTGCCATCTGTGATAGTTTTAATGTAATTGGCCTCCATAATTTCATAGGGAGTGGCACTATTAGGAGGTATGCCTTTGTTGTGGCCTTGTTGGAGGAAGTGTATCACTCTTGGGGTGAGCTTTGAGGTTTCCTATGCTTAAGAAACTACCCAATGTCTCAATCAACTTCCTGTTGCCTGCAAGTTGTAGAACCCTCAGCTCCTTCTCCAGCACCAGGTCTGCCTGCACACTGCCATGCTTCACCATGATGATAATGGACTGAACCTCTGAAACTGTAAGAGAGCCAATTAAATGTTTTCATTTACAAGAGTTGCTGGTCTTGGTGTCTCTTCACAGCAATAGAACCCTAAGACAGCATCATTACATTGATTTTTTATTTTTCTTCAACCATGTTTGGTTCTATCCTATGTCTCTGGGACATCCAGCCTCTAGGTCTTGGCACTCCAGGCAGTGTCAGGGGTGGACTCATTCTCATGGCATGGGTCTCAGGCTATACCAGTCATTGGTTGGCCACTCCCACAATCTCTGTGCCATCTTTACCCCAACACATCCCTAGACAGGACAGAGGTAAGTCAAAGGTTCCATGTCTGGGTAGGTGTCCCAATTCCTCCACTTGAAGTCTTGCCAGGTCACAGGAGATGGCCAGTCCAGGCTATGTATCCACTTTAGATTCCTGGAAGTTTCCCTTGCACCAGGTTTCTACTTGATCCCCAAATGCCCTCTTCTGGTCATCTCTTTTCAGTACTCTTCCCTATTGGTGAAATTATTAAGGCCACTCCACGTAGTTAAAAGGGAGGTTTATTTTTGTGGTGTAATTTACAAGTGAAGAGATAGGTATCAAGGTCTGGGAAAGGTGTAGCGCAGTCTGGCCGTGTTCTCTGGAGAATTATACTCAGTCTACCTTCAGCATCCAGGGTCCAGGAACCAAGAGAGCCGGCCCATCCGAATCTCAGGTCTTCAGGGTCCCCTCTTGGCCCTGCCTTGTAGGCATGACAGTTACCAAAGCCTCAATGAGGGTTGGAACTTCCAGGTGGAATGCTGGAATGGCTACCCACTACACTTCCTCACCACCCACCCCCAATCTGATCCCTCATATTCCCATTCCCACTCTTCTAGCCCAACCATGAGGTCTCTTCTTTTTCCCCTTCCCAGGGATATCTGAGTGTCCTCCCCTGCTTGCACCCTCATTGTTATTTAGCTTCTTTTGGTCTGTGAATTGTAGCATGTCTATCCTTTACTTTACAGCTAATATCCACTTATAAGTGAGGACATAGCATATTTGTCTTTCTGGGTCTGGATTACCTCACTCAGGATGATTTTTTCTAGTTCCATCCATATGCCTTCAAATTTCACGATGTCATTTTTCAAACAGCTGAGTAATACTCCATTGTGTAAATGTACCACATTTTCTTTATCCAGTCTTCAGTTGAGGGGCATCTAGGTTGTTTCCAGGTTCTGACTACTATGAATAATGCTGCTATGAACACAGCTGAACAAGTGTCCTTGTTGTATGATTGAGCATTCCTTGAGAATATGCCCAAGGGTGGTTTAGCTGGGTCTTGAGGTAGATCAATTCCCAATTTTCTGAGAAATCACCATATTGATTTCCAAAGTGGCTTTCATTCCCATCATCAGTGAGGGAGTGTTCCTCTTACTCCACATCCTTTCCAGCATAAGCTTATGGTTTTGATCTTGGCCATTTTGACAGGTGTAAGATAAAATTTTCCTGATGACTGAGGATGATGAACATTTCTTTAAGTGTTTCTTGGCCATTTGAGATTCTTCTGCTGAGAACTCTCTGTTTAGATCTGTACCCTATTTTTAATTGGATTATTTGGTTTTTTGATGTCTAGTTATTCTTAAGCAACTTAAACCAAGCTCACCATACAGTAAAATAACTGAAGTCAAAGCTGATTTGGTCATTTATTTTCTTCATTGTCTCAGAATATAATAAGCATATATCAGATTTCTAAGTTTCCAAGAAATCTTAAAGGATTTATTACACAGATATAATGTGTAATATTATGGGGGTGGGGGGGAGGAACAGCGGTACTAAGTTCACTGTGTTCTTCCACCAAGAAAAGGTAAATCATAAATTATGAAAAAACAAACTCTTTAAATCTGAGGTAAAACTCAATAATCAGTGTCTCTCTCCCACAGCTCTGTCTCCCAAAATAATGAAGATTTTTAGTGTTTCTCATGCGGTTAAACCAACAAAAAGTAAATTTCTCTCTGTTTTTTTGCAATTGTCATGCCTAAAGCTGTTTTGACATTTGAGAATATATATTTTTAGCTATGAATAAACAAGAATTTGTGGCGAATTTCAAATGTACCAAGCCTCTGCTCCTGTTAAGATTAAGATATCGGTGGCTCTTCCTTAGAGGTAGTTCAGAGCCAGCACAAATGGCAACTATTATTGACAAATGAACGGCTCAATATACAGACATCCCCTACTATGAAGGAACCATGAACATAATGCATATGAAAAATGTTAGAGAGGCATCAACATCCTCAGAATTCAGGGATAAAGTCAAAAAAACTGAACAACCTTAGCGAATCTGACGTCCATTGCAGGGTGCACGTTTTGTTGTTTTTGTTGTTGGGGGGGGGGGGGGTTCGGTTCGATTTGGTTTGAGATAAGGTTTCTCTGTGTAACCCTGGCTGTCCTGGAACTCGCTTTGTAGACCAGGCTGGCCTCGAACTCACAGAGATCTGCCTGGCTCTGCCTCTGCCTCCGGAGTGCTGGAATTAAAGGCGTGGACCACCATTTTCAATCCTGGACTACGTCGCCAAAGAAAAGAACTTGGCGCTGAGAGTTGCAGAGATGCTGCAGGAACTTAGCGATGCTCACAAAAACGCCACAGAATGACAGCTAAGAAGCCCACTTTAGTTACTTCTGCGTCTAAAGAAAGTGCTCTTTCTAAAAAAAAAAAAAGCAATCGAGGTAGAATTGGCGCGGGGTGATTGCGTCATGTCTCTGTCGCTCAATCACAGAGACAGAAAGGGCGAAGCCTTCGGTAGGCGGAGTGGCGCTCACTTCCGCTTCTGGCCGAGGCGATGGAGTCGGGTTGAAGAGACGGAAGAAAAAGTATTTTGTATTAAATAGCCCTGAAGGTATCTGGTATGATCTAATTTTTATCGGTGCCTGTTTGGCTTCACTCTTTCTACAAGCATCTTCATTTGACAGTGCCCAAACTAAAGATGGCGGCGCGGGCGCTGAGCGGACCATAGAGTCTCGGGGGCTAGAGAGGCGCGGGCGGACCGCGGCGGGCAAACACGCCCAGGCTCGCCGGCTTGGGAAGGAAGTCCGCAGTGGGGCCGGCTCTCGGCGGTTCCTGCGACTGCGCGAAGATGGTCGAGGAGAGCGTGCGCGTGGTTCGCTGCGGCGGCAGCCGGCTGAACTTCAGGAGGGCCGTCTTCTCGGCCGATTCTAAGTATGTGGACTGCCGGGGTGCCGGGCACCGCGGGCGGGGACGGGGCTGTCGGGCGTGGCCCGTCGCCAGTGCGCGTCTGCACTCCGCATGCCCAGACCCGGAGCTCCCGGGGCAGCCTGGCCCAGCAGCGGCGTGGGTGAGCCTGGGCTCGCCGGCCGGACCCTACCTGCCCGGGGATGGGAGGCGCAGGGACGGGTCGCTTGTCTGGACTGGACCAGGCCCGCGCGGCTGGAAAATGGTCCAGGCTGTGTATGGTTCGGTCCAGACTCTTGGTACGAAACGTTTTACATCTCTACACCTTTAATGATTTAACCTTCTCCCCTCTTCCCGGAGAAAAGCATCATTATTACCAGACTTTTTTTCTTTTCTGGAACTTTACATAAAAACCGATGTTAGAGCTATGGGAGATAATCAGTGTCTCTCACACAGTTTGGGAAGAATGAAATGTCTGTACGTACACAACTTTCACTGCAATGCCTGGCCTCAATAGCTCACTGCATGTCAGATGGCATCCTTGCTGCTACGTTGTATCATCTAGAAGAGATGCCTACTAGTAACTACTAAGTATTTACTCAGTAATTTTTTTTATTACTTAGTATTTATTTATTCAAAGCATTCTGACTAGAGATTCTTAGTAAAAATCCATTATATTTTAGAAGGTTATTTATGGACGGTGTACTCTCTCACAATAACATGCCCATGGGTGTATGGTAGCTGGTTGTTCAATGCATGCGTCATGGAAGGAACTTTCACACACACACAAGTCAAGGGTTTTTGTAAGATAATCCTTACATAAAGGATTTTGTTGACTTTGTTTTATGAAATAAAGAGGGGGAAAAATGGGCTTAGAGGAATTGTCACAGTTCTGCCCCTTCAGACTCATTCTTGATCCAGTTTTTACCTTATCTGTGAGAATGAGGTGAATGGTCCATTTCATTTGCTGAGTCTGATGGTTCGGTTTGTTGTTTTGTCAACTGTTTTGTGTATAACTAGCTGAGCTGACCAAAAAAAAAAAAAAAACCAGGACAAGAAACTCACTGTACAGTGAAGAAAAGTTAGTAGCAGATGTTTCAAACCCAAGGTGCTTTTAAGGCTATATAGTGAGAAAGATGGAGAAGATTACAGAGGGCTACAACTGTCTAGGTGTCATATATACTTTTCTGTTGCTGTTGCAAAACACCATGACCAAAGCAACTTATAAAACAAAATGTTTAATTTGGGGCTTATAGTTGCAGAGGGCCAAAAATCCATGACCATCATGGTGGAGGCAGGCAAGCATGGTGTTGGAGCAGTACCTGAGACATCCCCAGGCAGAGAGAGCTAACAGAGAATGGCTTGGGCTTTTGAAACCTTCAAGCCTGTCCCCAGTGACATGCCTCCTCATCCTTCAGGAACAGTTCTTCCAACTGGGGACCAAATATTTAAACATCTAAACCTATGGGAACCATTCCATTCTCATTGAAACTACCACACTAGGCTAGACTGAAAAGGTTGTTTATTGAGGATATGAGTGGAAGGCTTCCCCTTTCAGTAGGATCCAAAAAGGTAGCTTTGTTTGTGCAGATTGGACCTAAGACCTTGCACATACTAGGTAAGCACTATCACTGAGCTCTGCCTCCCAGCACTGCCCCCAGGTGCATGTGCACACCCACTCTTTGGTTTTTGGTAGGGTTGGGTTTTTTGTTTTGTTTTGCTTTTGATTTTTGGTTTTTTTCTTTTGAGACAGGGTCTCACTAAGTTGCCCTGTTTGGTTTTGAATCTGCTGTGTGGTAGATAGCCTTTATAATAGTGATGCTCCTGCCTCAGCTTCCCAAGTGGGTGGAGTTACAGCCCTGTGCCCTCAGGCCCAGCTGAGAAATGTGTTTGTATTGAAGAGATGGGTATGGTTATCAGTGGTGTGTGATGAGGGCTAGAAGAAAAGGAGGTTGGAAGGGAGATTATCTAGTTCTTTTTTGCTGTTTAGGGAAAAAAACTTGGTTTCATTGTATCTTTATTTGAGGAGGGATAAGGTCAAGTTTTGCAGAATTAACTTGATGTGACTATGAAGCCTGACTGTATCAACCACTCATGGAAGTTAAGAGCACCTTAGGAGTAGTCCAGGCTAGAGACATTAGCCTCTGAACTAAGATACTCAAGGTCTGGGTCTAGGCATGAAGAAGACCAAGACTGTAGGTGCTTTGTGCTGATTCCTTTCTTGAGCTGATCACACACAGAGCCACCTGTTGGCCAATAGTTCGTAGACATACCATCAGTTATGAACCACAGTCTCACTTTAAAGATGAGAACAGGCAAACAACTCTGTGTATAGATTTGATAAAGCAGGCTAATAGCAACCCCTCAGCATCACATTTCCTCTTAGGATATTCATGTGCAGGTGCTTTGGGAGCACAGAGAATAGTCTGACTGGTCCTCACTGGCTTGAGCCTTCCACCGTGAGAGAAAAGTGTGAGATATAATTGGCACATGGCAAGTTTCTTTTCTGAACTTTCCTTATGATAAGTTCTATTATGAATATGAAGATTATGAGGGAGCATCTGCTTTGTGGGAAGTCACAACTCCAAAAGGTATAAACAGAATTAGCATTTCAAAAGTTGGAAAAGAAACTGATATGAATACAAGAGTGACCCAGACCTCACCATTGAGAACAGAGCATTTAACTCAGCATTTGTGAGCTGATGTCTCCAGTTGGCTGTGGGACATTTTGGAACACAGTGCACATGCTGTCAGTGAACCACTGAAGAGTAATTGGATATGTCTGCAGCCATTCAGCAAGGGAGCAATTCTGTTGTTTATGGGACAATTCCATATTGCCTCATAGTCTTTTCTGTGTTAATAGATGAATCTATCTTTGATATCCTCATAAGTTTAATAACACTTGGCATTTGAATATACAGTTCTTAAACTATTTTAAAAGATATTTGCATGTTGTTTTCTCTATAATAGGCCACAAAAAGATGATGCCATCTTTGTAATATGTGAGACTTAGATTTCTCTCTCTTTTCCAGGTTTATCTTCTGTGTCTCAGGAGACTTTGTTAAGGTGTATAGCACTGCCACAGAAGAGTGTGTACACGTTCTACATGGGCACAGAAACCTGGTGTCTGGAATTCTCCTCAACCCCAACAACCATCTACAGGTGCCAGTCTGTAATGGAACATGCTAGCATTGGTCTTACTGTGGGCAGAAACATTTATGTTAAATTTGCAGGGGGTACTTTACAGATTGTAACCAGGAAAATAACCTTTTGATTCTCCTACTCAGGGTATCATCAGTTATTCTTAGTGGAAAGAGACCACTGCCCAAAACTACACTACCTATATTATATTCTGTGAACCATTTCAACCACATGATGCTAATGATGTTACTTGAGAAAAATGTTGTACATGTGTTTCTGCAACAGAGATGCAGTTAAATCAGTTTATTAATTAGATGCCTTCTCAGGTCCCCATATAGCATTATTGTGAATATCCAAACGTGTGTCCATAAGTTTCAACTTTAAAAAATTAAATTTATTTTAATATTTTGCTCTTGCTATAATTTTTAACAAGTTCCTATTTTCTGCATTAGTCACAGCAACATGGAGGCTGTTGCTTGGTTTCGACAGAATTTGTGTTGCTGTCCATGACCTTGTCACAAAAGTAGGGCATCGAGTAACACTAAGAGAGCTGCTCTTAAAAATCAGAGTCAAAGAAGTGTTCCATATAGTCCAGGTATATTTTTAACCCTGTCCTCTAAGAACTGTATCATCGTATGCACCCTTTGCAGGCTTTTAATGAAAAAAAGTGTTCATCAGTTAAAATAAAAAACGTATTAAGAGTGTGTTACTAACCTTTGTCAAAAAACTGTATACACATTTTTATAAGAGTTTTGTCTTAATGATAAAGTCAGAACTATTTTTCTTTTAAAAAATATTTTATTAATTCTTTGAGAATTTTATACATTATATTTTTATCATCTTCACCCCTCTCCTGTCTCCTCCCAGATCCTCCCAGATCCACCCAACTTTGTCTTTTTTTTTTTTTTTTTTTTTTTTTTTAAGAAGAAGAAAATTCCAGTTAGTGCTGTCTGCACAATCCACCCATGCATGTCCCACCTACTGAAGGCCAAACAGACAAGGGCAGCTTTATCAGCAGCTTGGGATGAGGTTGTGGGACAAAAATTGTGTGAACTCCATTGACAGTGCTTATATTTCTAACTGTTGTACTAATCCGTATGTAGGATTCTTAGATAAAATAACTGACATTTATTTTTTACCTAACATAATTATTTTACCTGAATAGATGATACTCTCTTACTCAAATACTTTTTATTTTTAATCTCTGAATTAAAAATCATGACCCAGTTCACAAAACTTGCCAAATTGGCACTTTCTTTCAAATTGAAATTATTTATAAACCTTACATACAAGCTATTTTCACCTAACAACACAAAATCTGTGCAACCATATAAAGCTAAGCTTACTTAACAGTCATAATTTCACGTGTTACTCAGATCTGTACTCACCAGGAAGGGTCCACAGATGGCCTAACACTGTTGGGCCGGCTGCAGTGATGTGCAGCAAAGACAGAGTCCTGGAACCTGGTGGCACCAAGGCATTGCTGTAGAACAGGAATACATAAGAATTCCTACTGTGTTTCTGAAAGTATTTGTTCTTAATGGATTGGGTTTAAAAAAGAAAACAAAACCACAGATGTGTTATCTGGTCATTTGAGGAACTTTTTTAATCCTAAGGTAAGATGAATGCCATGACACAGATTAAAGAAAAAAAGAATTGGGCTTCAGAGAAGCAGGGTGAATTCTTGAGCACTCCTCACTCGTACTGTTCCATATCCCATGTCAGAGCAGAAGCCTGATTCCTGCTCCCTTTGTCTCCACTTGAGACTTGGGATTGCTGTGCTGCAGTTAGATTACTCTGCAGAGAGCACTGGTTGGTTTCCTTCATCTCAGATACTCAGGGTGAAGTGTCTCAGATTCTGGAGCTTTGGAATCTGGGGACATTTGTTTCACTTTGCTGGGGCACAGCCCTAAATTCCAAAGCTGAATCTTTTCGAGTATTGTAGTTGGAGCTCAGGAAGCTTTGCACTTAAATTTTTAATAGGAATATTCAGATTTTATCAGTTCTACTGCCCCTTAAAGGCTAACGAGCTAATGGACAACAAAGAAAAAGCAGTCCTCTAGGCCTTAGTTATCCGGTTGATGTCTTTGGGGTGTGTTTAATCTGTTTTGTGCTGCTTACCCTTGTAGCTCTACTCCTGCTCCTTTGATGGCACAGTTAAGCTGTGGGACTATCTCGATGGCATTCTGATAAAGGTGTGTATATTACTCTTTAGTTTTCTTCCTGTATGAGGCTTAATCTTAAAGGGACTTCCTGAACAAGTGAAGAAATATACATTATTAAAAAGAAGCATAATTTTGACTATGTGAAAATTGAAGATTATATCATAAAAAGACTAATAAAAGCACAGAGAGAAAATACTTTAACCACCAATAAGAAACAGCTAGTTAGACCAACAGGATGGGAAATAAATGAGCATGGACCCCGAGGATGTAGCTCAGTGTTGGGGTGTCTTTGTGAGGTCCTTGGTTCTGTCCCAGCATCTCAGGGGAAGGGAGGCAGGAGTGAGCTAGGAATTACACATAACAGAAAAAGTGATGAGATGGTTCATCCTGTTAATTTTAGAAGTGTAAATTTAAACAAATAGTAGAGTAATATCCCCCCCCTCGCACCAAAATACACATTATAGAAAGAAAGAAGTGCAGTAATGAGTACAGTCTAGAGAGAGGCGTTTATATGTGCAGTCAACGAGAGGTAAACCAAAGACACAGTACTTTTCTCTGTAAGAAAATATTTTCTCATTGAAAATATCTTATATATGTTTGTAGTCCTTAAATTATTTATGGTGGAAAAAAAAATCTGTATAATCTTGATGTTACTTACAATTATGATAGGTTTAGTTAGTGAGATACTGCAATCATTGAAAAGTCAGGAAGATATATAAAAGATTACTCAACAAATAGTGTACATGGCCTCTATCGATAGGTGCTCATGCGGTAGGGAAACAGCAGTAAGAAGACCTGGAATTCCGCACCATGAGCTCGGTGTTCTGCTGCAGGAACTGGACAGTGCATAGTGTGACTCCTTATGTCTTTCAGACGTACATTGTTGGACCTAAACTCCACGCCCTCTTTATTCCTCCCTGTGCTGAAGAGTCCATCTTCCTTACAATAAGTAAAGAAGAACCAGGTACAGCATAATGCACTTAATGGTTTTTGTGGACATCAAATGGATCTTTACGGTTTCTCAAAATTAGGTTTCTCAACACTAGTTTTAATTTCAAGCTAGCAGTTTTGAGTTGGCATTTAAATTTCTGTCATCATCTTTATATCGGGGGCAGGGCTCCTGTTCTGAAGTCTTCAGTGGTTGGTGATTACCATATATATATTAATTAATAGTGGACTCAGAGCTGAGTGTTAGAGCCAGGCTAGAATTTGTCTTTCTGCTGAGTTTTAATGTCATTCTTAGTTATCATTATCCTTTTATTTGTTGATCTTGAGTCGTACCAAATAATATAAATAGATATTAAGAACCAGTAGTGTGTGGCTGAACTGTTAATTCTGTTTCCTTTTATTGAAACTATCATACATCAGCATTTCAGGAGTATCTACAATATTGTCAGTAATTACAGATAATTATTCTCAATCATAGAATTTGATATTACAGAGTATCAATGTGGAGTTATCAAAAAAAATTTTTTGAATACCGGAATTCATGAGTGCCACTTACTCCATAAGATACAGCTGTATCAGAATTAAAAGTTCAAAGCAGCTTTAATATAGTTACTAGACAGTCAGCTGGACTGCCCAAGATTTAATTCTTTATGTAAAATACAAGCACACGCATCTCCTTAGTATGAAAATTGTTTTCATTTTTCACTAAGTAGCATAATTATATGTATATCAAAGAATTGCTTTAAAATCGCTTATGGTTTAATATCAGTAACTCTTGGTTTGTGTGGCTATTTTATGCTGATCTGTGGACGTTACAATAGGACAAAGCTGACACACACACTCACGTACACAAATGTGTACATGCAGGCTAGAGGTCAACTCCAGGTATCTCCTTTTATCTCGACACTTAATGTTTGAGACATCACCTCTCTCTGTACCTGCAGCTCGCTGACCCAGCTAGACTAGCTGCCGATAAGTCCGAGGGATCCTCATGGGCACCCGCCTCTGTGCTGGCTTTTGTAATTGGTGCGAAGACCTAACTTGGGTCTTCATGTGTTCATGGCAAGCACCACTGAGCCATCTCTCTAGCCACACATTTCAGGAAGTTTTCAGGTGGCTTCTTACTTTTGGTTGCTTAATTCACCAGTAGTGTATTCAATTTTCAGTTCTATTTTATTTATTTAATTATTTGTTGGGAATTTTTTGTTGTTGTTTTGTTTTGTTTTGTTTTGAGACAAGGTCTTTATAGTCCTGGCTATCCTAGAACTCACTGTGTAGACCAGAATGACCTCAAACTCACATAGATCCTCCTCCCTCTGCCTCCGACTCAGAGGGCTGGGATTAAAGGTGAGTGACAGCTCAGACCCATTTTAAACCTCAGCTTAGTACTTTGAAACAAAAGTATACCTGTGTAAGATTTCTATTTCTGTAGATATTGCCAGGAATGTCGAAGAGTTGTGGATTTAGACTTTATTCAAATGAAGAGTTCAGGGACTAGAGAGAGCCTTTGCAGAAGACCTTGATTTGGTTCTCTTCACCCAAGTGGCAGCTTACAGCTACCCATTACTCCACTCCCAGGAGCCCTGTGGGCACCAGGCTCTACATCAAGTGCACTTATATACAAGCAGGCAGAACTCATAGACATAAAATAAGAAAGAGAAATCTTTTTTTTTTTTTAATGGAGAGTTCAGCTAGGTAGGTGGCTCACATGGATCTCTTTGAGTTTGAGGCTAGCCTGGTCTACCAAGCAAGTAATAGGACAGCCAGGGCTACATAGAGAAACTGTCTTGAGGAAAAAAAAGAAAAAGGAAGAGTTAGCTTTAGGTCCATTTTGTTTAAGATGATACACACTTACAGTCTTGGCATTTGAGAGTACAGATTAGTGGTTCTGTCTGATTCAGTGTACTTCTTTAGAGAAACTTTGTAACAAATGACTTTCTCTGGCTAGACATATTCCAGCTGGTTTCTGTGAAACTGCCGAAGTCATCAAGCCAGGACGTGGAAGCTAGGGAGCTGTCCTTTGTTTTGGATTATGTAAACAGATCACCCAAGTGCCTTGCCTTCGGAAATGAGGTACATTTGTTTTGTTAGTTTCTGCTTATATAGTTAAGATCTATTCCCTGAAAGTTTTCCCTTAACACTGATGATCCTGTGCCTTACTGTGTTTTCATTAGTAACTAAAAGTCTATGACATAGTTTTAACAAGTATTTCTGGAGTATGGTGTGCGTGTTTTTAGAACCATCCCTATGATATATATTCTGCTCTTTGCTCTTTTATAATTCTCCCCCAAAATAACAATGTCTCTTCTTTGCCTGTTTCATATAAAAACCACTGATATCGTTCCACTTTAAAAAGAAAAGAAATCGTTCCATTTTAGGCTATGTGTCTTTAGAAAATATGGACTCTGTGTCTATAATTAACATACCCATTATAGGAAATTCATATGTTACAGAAAAATGTAATGAGGAAAGAAAATATTCAGTCTCACCAATGATAATATTTAAAGACTTTTCTAAGCCAGGCGGTGGTGGCGCACACCTTTAATCCCAGCACTCGGGAGTCAGAGGCAGGCGGATCTTTATGAGTTCGAGGCCAGCCTGGGCTACAGAGTGAGTTCCAGGAATGGTGCAAAGCTACACAGAGAAACCCTGTCTCAAAAAAAAAATAAATAAATAAAAAGACTTTCTAGACTTTTTTTGAACACTTGGAAGATGAGAGTTCCCAAAGGAAGTAGGATCAGAAATATATTTTCTTTTCAACTTAATATCACAACATGCGTGAATGATAACATGTTTTTGACAGGTACTTTATAATATTTGTACCATTAATTTAGCTACCTGCTAATAATTTACTATTTTAAAATAAAAGGCCACCAAAGACCTATTGCATTGGCCTTGGGGTCTGTAGAATTATTTCATCATTCTTCTGGACACGGTTAATGCCTCGAAGGAGAGAAGATGGCTTTCTTATTGTCAGCTCAGTATTCAGCTCACTGGTCATCAGTGTGGGTCAATCCATAGTTAGAATCCACTTCACTTCTGCTACAGTTACTAACGGTGTCAAGATGAGGATCAGTGTTAAAGCCCTGGCCCTAGGTTCCACTTCTGTGCAGAGACAGCATGACCACAGAGTAGGACGTCTAGGAGTGACGACCGTTCTCCAGAGCTCTGGAACATAACTTACAACCCAGAGTCAACCAGCCAAACAACAGAATTCTGGTGTACTTATTCAGCTGAACGCTACTCACCAGTGAGAAGAAATTGATAGTACACCTAAGGGGAACTTGAGAAGGGTCGTGTTGAGCCACAGCTGCAATGTACAGAATGAGATAAGCCGTGATGATAAAATGACAGTTGCTGGTGAGAGTCGGGACTTTGAGGAAGGACAAACAGGGAAGGGACATTCTTGGGTTGAAGGAACTGTTATGTACACAGAGTCAAACCTGGCATGGTATTATATGTGTGCCTAATGGGGGAAAATGTCACTCACTACACTTAAGCTAGAGAGTGTAGAATTTAGGGTTTAATTCTTCTTAATTTTAAAGGTAAGATTATCTTTTCCATGGCCAAAGTACAGCATATCATTTTGCAGTAATACAGTTTTACAGAGATATTTTTTTTTTGTACTTGGCATATTTGGAGAAAATATTCCATTATTTATTGATGAGTCCAAGATTTTTTTTCCTAATGTTACCTTCTGCTTAAATCGCCAGGGAGAATACATTGCTGCAGTGCGGGACTTTTACTTATCGGTTTACTTTCTCAAAAAGAAAAAGACATGCAAGTAAGACCTCCCTTTCATTACGTTCATTATATCGCCAGAATATTTGTCACAGTGTTGTCCAGACCTGTTTCCAGACTCTTCTTTCAAGAAGCGGGGCCATCGTGTCCAGCTACAAACGTTCCAACCCACAGTGGGGAGGATCTTAGCTCAGGGTCTCCTCCATCCCAACCCCATGCAGACAGTGCACCAAGTGTGGACTTGGTGTAAAATTGAATCTAGATTACAAGGCTTGGCCTGATGATTCTCATCGGCTGTGAACTGAAATAGGCATTAGGTTCCTGGGGCTTTGTTGCATTTGCTTTCTATTGCAGTGATAGGAGACCTTTACCAGAAGCAGCTGGGGAGATATACTTGCTAACATCTTGATCTCACAATACATCATAAAGGGAAGTTAGAGTAGAAACTCAAGGGAAATAAAGCAGAGGCTGAGACTGCTGTTCATAGGTGTTCTCTGTGACTCACGCCACTTGCTTTTTATACTTGCAAGACCCACTTGCCTAGTGGTAACATCACCCCTAGAGGGCTAAGCCCGCCCACATCAATCTCAATCAAGAAAGTGCCCCACAGTCTTGCCAACAGGCCCATCTGGAGGCGTTGTCTCAGTTGAGGTTTCTTCTTGGTGGATGACTCTATCTTGTGTCAAGTTGACAATATATATATCACAGAATGGTCTTACATGTTTAGTGCATTTCAGCCACCATGTACTTCAAATCAATATGCTTAAGTAGAGACAATATCTAATTGAGTTGTAAGGATAAATAAGATGCCGTGTTTAGAGAGGCTGAGGTGCTGAGTCGAGCATTATGTAGTCAGTCTTTCTTAGCTCCGGCCATCTTCCCAGCTACCCTTCCAAGATTAGCATTATTTGTTTTATAGATCCTCCCTTCTTCAGAAGTGGAATAGGAACCAACCTAGACAGAGTGAATGATATATCCCTCTGCATTGTCCCTTTAGGACACATAAGGTCACTTGTTTCAGTTAGAACTTAATAAGCATGGCCATAGATTTAATGCTGAAATTTTGGTTCAGAGAGAAAATTGAATCAGCTGTCCCCAGGCCAGAAAAAGGTACTAAAAGGAATGTCTTCATGACTTAAATCTTAATAGCTTCCATTGACCAGTTCTTGTAATATGAGTCACATGAAGTTTATACTATGTATTGGTAAATGTTTACCAAACAAAATGCTTGATTCGTAACCAGGGGAAAGTTGTTTTTCTTTTTCCTAGTTTTACATTACCATCAACCAAAAATAAGAAGAATGCTAATAACAAGTTCACCTGTGTAGCCTGCCACCCAAAGGAAGACTGCATTGCATCTGGCCACATGGATGGCAAGATCCGCCTCTGGTCAGTGATCTTGGGAAAACGTGGGGTCACTTGGCACACTGCTGCACGCTCCTCCTAAAGAGCAGCACTGCCTCTAGGTCCGAAAGAGGCATTACGAGCATCAGTGCTGCTGCAGGACTGGGCTGGGCTGCCACTCCATTTCCTGTCGTGCCCTCCCTTCAGGCTGCCATGTAGGGTTCCTAACCTTAGCTTCTGGAGAGAGGGAAGCGTTCCATGTCACCTGGAGCCACTCTATTGGAGAGCTTAGCTCTCAGCCTTTTAACTAGAACAGGAAAGTAAGACATTGCTTAGTACCTAGTGGTGGTATGATGGTACCACAATAACATTGCCTGTAGACATGATTCTGGCTAGGAATAACAAGGTTTTTCTAAATACTGATGTCAGAACACGTCAGACTGCGATGTGTTGGACTTAGCATGCCATCGTTTCCTGTTCTGTACCTGAGGTCAAGTGAAAAATTGTGTTTTCTCAGCCATAAATGAATGTCTCCATCAAATAGCTGCGTTCATGGCTAGGGAGCCCTGTGGAAGAGGAGGCAGAAAGAATGCCCTTTGCCTGTTTACTATAGTATGGCTTCCAGTTTAATGTTTCTATGGGATTCCAGAGCACCGAAGAGTGGGTCTCTCTTCCTTGTGCCGTCTATTAGACTTTTCTCCTTTTGTTTGTCTGTTTTGTCTCATTCTGATGTGTTAGTGTTTGTTTTACTAAGTTACATTTTATTACTGTCTCAGAAACCTGTTTATTTTCTAATCAGAGAGAAAGGTCTAGATGGGAGGAGAGGTGGAGAGGAACTGGGAAGAGCTGACAGGGGAAACCATAATCAGGATATATTATGTGAGGAAAAGAATGTTACAAAAGTTTTGTTTTTTCCAACAGGAGGAATTTTCATGATGATAAGAAGTACACATATACGTCTTTGCATTGGCACCATGATATGGTTATGGATTTGGCTTTTACTGTGTCAGGTAGGTGCCACTTTGATAATTAAAAGGAAATTTAGAAATATCTGAATCAAATATTGTGCTTAACAGCATTTAGAGATTTAAAATTGAGGCACCACGTGTGGTATACAACTATAGTCCTGTTGCTTGGGAGGCTGAGGCAGGAGGATCACCGTGAGTTCAAGGCCTGCCTAAGCTTTGTAGTGAGACCCTGTCACAAAAAACACATTATGGGAGTCAAATTGTGAACACTTTTTATGTCCCTTTGTTGGTCTTTGCTCACCACAGTAGTGTGTAGTTTAGCATTCAGGATTCCAGAGTATACACTTGTGCTTTAACATGAAGAAGCTATGTGAAGTGTACACCAGCTTTTGAAATAGTCTTATTATAAGGTTATAGTCAATAACTGCTGCTATTTACCAGATGCAGATAGCCGCCAGTGTTTTCTGTTCTCTGTCTTTGGACCAGTGAAGTCCGTCATTAATTGATCTTTCACGGATGAAAGAAGTGAGGATTTGAGGTGGTGACTAACTAGCATAAAGTCCGATGGCTACTAAGTAGAATATGGGCATGGGTGTAATTTAGAAGCCTGTATTTGAATTGAGAGATTGTGAGTGTTCCCTATTTCATATTTTTGGTTGTGAGCCTAACTTTTAACAGCTGCACCATCTCTCCAGTCCAAGTATTCCCTACTTTAAACCCAGACCCTGTTTTGGATGTCAAGCAGACATAGGAAGTACATTCATCTTTTATTTTAACACCCTCACCCCGTGTGACCAAAGTTATGTCAATTATGCCAGTATTCTGACAGGATGCTAGGGAAGACCGTGTGCCTGCAAAGCAAGAAGCAAAGTGATCATCCTGGAGACTGACAGGGCAGGGTTAGGTGCCCTGTGCTCTGGATGACTGACAGGGCAGGGTTATGTGCCCTGTGCTGGGCTGGCAGGGCAGGGTTAGGTGCCTGTGCTCTGGAGATGACAGGGCAGGGTTAGGTGCCTGTGCTCTGGAGATTGACAGGGCAGGGTTAGGTGCCTGTGCTCTGGATGACTGACAGGGCAGGGTTAGGTGCCTGTGCTCTGGATGACTGACAGGGCAGGGTTAGTGCCTGTGCTCTGGATGACTGACAGGGCAGGGTTATGTGCCTGTGCTCTGGATGACTGACAGGGCAGGGTTAGGTGCCTGTGCTCTGGATGACTGACAGGGCAGGGTTAGGTGCCCTGTGTCTGGAGACTGACAGGGCAGGGTTAGGTGCCCTGTGTTCTGGAGACTGACAGGGCAGGGTTAGGTGCCTGTGCTCTGGAGACTGACGGGGCAGGGTTAGGTGCCCTGTGCTCTGGATGACTGACAGGGCAGGGTTAGGTGCCTGTGCTCTGGATGACTGACAGGGCAGGGTTAGGTGCCTGTGCTCTGGATGACTGACAGGGCAGGGTTAGGTGCCTGTGCTCTGGAGATGACAGGGCAGGGTTAGGTGCCTGTGCTCTGGATGACTGACAGGGCAGGGTTAGGTGCCCTGTGCTCTGGATGACTGACAGGGCAGGGTTAGGTGCCCTGTGCTCTGGATGACTGACAGGGCAGGGTTATGTGCCCTGTGCTCTGGATGACTGACAGGGCAGGGTTAGGTGCCTGTGCTCTGGATGACTGACAGGGCAGGGTTAGGTGCCCTGTGCTCTGGAGACTGACAGGGCAGGGTTAGGTGCCCTGTGCTCTGGATGACTGACAGGGCAGGGTTAGGTGCCCTGTGCTCTGGATGACTGACAGGGCAGGGTTAGGTGCCCTGTGCTCTGGATGACTGACAGGGCAGGGTTAGGTGCCTGTGCTCTGGATGACTGACAGGGCAGGGTTAGGTGCCTGTGCTCTGGATGACTGACAGGGCAGGGTTAGGTGCCTGTGCTCTGGAGATTGACAGGGCAGGGTTAGGTGCCTGTGCTCTGGATGACTGACAGGGCAGGGTTAGGTGCCTGTGCTCTGGATGACTGACAGGGCAGGGTTAGGTGCCTGTGCTCTGGATGACTGACAGGGCAGGGTTATGTGCCCTGTGCTCTGGATGACTGACAGGGCAGGGTTAGGTGCCTGTGCTCTGGATGACTGACAGGGCAGGGTTAGGTGCCCTGTGCTCTGGAGACTGACAGGGCAGGGTTAGGTGCCCTGTGTTCTGGATGACTGACAGGGCAGGGTTAGGTGCCCTGTGCTCTGGAGACTGACAGGGCAGGGTTAGGTGCCTGTGCTCTGGAGACTGACAGGGCAGGGTTAGGTGCCTGTGCTCTGGATGACTGACAGGGCAGGGTTAGGTGCCTGTGCTCTGGATGACTGACAGGGCAGGGTTAGGTGCCTGTGCTCTGGATGACTGACAGGGCAGGGTTATGTGCCCTGTGCTCTGGATGACTGACAGGGCAGGGTTAGGTGCCTGTGCTCTGGATGACTGACAGGGCAGGGTTAGGTGCCCTGTGCTCTGGAGACTGACAGGGCAGGGTTAGGTGCCCTGTGCTCTGGAGACTGACAGGGCAGGGTTAGGTGCCCTGTGCTCTGGATGACTGACAGGGCAGGGTTAGGTGCCTGTGCTCTGGATGACTGACAGGGCAGGGTTAGGTGCCTGTGCTCTGGATGCTGGAGGTATACTTAGGGTTAGCTCCGCAGAGCCCGGAAGTAGAAGGCAAAGTCAGCCTACTGAAGCTTTGGGCTTGGGGAACCATGCTGGTGTCTGCAGGAGTATTATTGAAACATAAAAGAGAAAGAAGGGAATTAGCCCTACAGATGAAGAAATGTGGACTGTTTGTTTACCTTTACCCTCCTTCCCCCTCACCTCCAAAAATAAAAACTAAATGCTGTGTGGTTTTGGTATGCTGGTACATGTGTGTGTATATTTGTATGTTTCAGGAAATGTCTTTGTTCTCTGCTAATCTAACCTATCTTCTTCATTTCTTTCCCTACTGTGGCCTCTGCCCATCTCAGGGCAAGGAATGATTACAAACATACAGTAATATACACTATAAACTTCAGGTGACTAAATCCTATCATATCTCCTCCCAAAGCTGCTGATGCTTTATTGTTAATTTGGGCTGAGCACAGCTAGTTCATATTATTGAGCCCAAGTTTTGGTGTGTGATACTAACAAGTTACTTTCTTCAGCATGCTGGTTTCATTTCACTTATGTTTATACCCAGAGCGAGCTTGCTAAGTACAGCGTAGACTTTGTTTTCTGTATCGACTGTGTAAGAACCCCTTTTCTCCACATTCTGGCAGAGTGAGGCACTGCCTCATTTTTTGAGTGTTTGTTTGCATTTCTGATAGTTACTGATGTGAAGGATTTTTTTATGCTTTTGAATTATTTGAGTTCTTTATATCTTATAAATATTAACCCTTATCTGATGTGTGGTTGACAAATGTTTTATAGGTAGGTCATCTTTACTCTGTTTACTCTGTTGCACAATAGAGTGGCTGTAGCTATTACTATTATAACTATAGAAGAAGATTTTGACTGTTTCTTCACAAGGAATGGGTAAATAAATGTTCAAGGTGCTAGATGTTCAAATTACATTCTTTGAGTCTTACACTATATATGTATGTAAGCATCATGGTATATCCTGTATGTCTGCACAGCTATGTCAATTAAAAATAAAATAAGACTGAAAGATAATCAATTAAACCAGTTAAAATGATAGGAAGACACTTTTGTAAGTTTCCAAAGAAATCACTTAAGTGCTGATTATATTTGTCTTTGTTTTTTTGTTTTTGTTGTTTGGTTTGGTTTTTTCCCTCCAAACTCTGCCCGTTCGGTTTCTTCGGTTGTGAAGGCACTAGTCTGCTGAGTGGCGGGCGCGAGTGTGTGCTTGTAGAGTGGCAAGATGGCTCAGAGAAGAACAAGGAGTTCCTCCCTCGCTTAGGGTCTACTATCGAGCACATCTCTGTCTCCCCTGCAGGAGACCTGCTCTGTACGTCTCACTCTGATAACAGTAAGTCTGGGTTTCTCCCTGCGAGGAGGTAATATTAGCCACCAGCTTCTGTATAGAAGACAAAGGGACCGAAAACTAGTGAAGAGCAGAAAGAACTTTATTAATGCGTGGTTTTTCCTTCATTCTTCTGCTTTTCTCTAACCCCTTAGCCTCATATGCCACCAGATCCATCACTTTCAAAATTGTTTTTATGAAGCATAAAACTAAATGTGTTTGTTTATTTCCATGGCAATTATATTTTCAGAATCTTTTAAAATAGAAGGCGGGTTTGAAGTGGGCCTTCCTACTTTCATAAATAATGGCATTTTCATGACAGCCTTGTGAGCGCCATTGTCGCAGCTCTAGGTGAATGTGGGAATGAGCACTAGGAGCAGGAGCACCAGCTCTTCTTCCCTTCTCACCTGATCAGTTTGTAAGCTGTCATTGATTCTTCATGAGCACAGTCGAGAAAAGCAAGTAGTAGGTCCCATACTCTTACAGAACCCCAGAAGGCAGCTCACAACCACCTGTAACTCCAGTTTTGAGATACCCAGCATTCTTGGAGAGCTTCCCTGAGCACCTGCGCTCACATGCTCTTACCCCCCCCCCCCCACACACACACACACACATGAACGCATAATTTGAAAGAAAAGGTTAAGACTTCAACAGCCACTTCTGTCCCCATCCCTAATTGTTCAACTCACTGGTAAACTAGAGCCCTGGTTTTCACTGACCTAGTGAGATTACTGGATTGTCTTGTGTTCCAGCATATCTCAAAATCACATAAACGTCTGGTCCTTGATCCTCTGACCTACTTATGTTTAATTATTTTTCTCCTTGCTTTAATAGAGATAACAGTTATTCACCGAAATCTTGATGCATCTGCAGTAATTCAAGGCCTAGTGAAAGGTACGGCGGCGGACTTCGGGGGATGTAGGCCTGCACCTAGTGCGTGGCTGCTGCTCCCAGTTTAAGCCCTGTCTGCCACTTCTCTTGCAGATAGGAGTGTATCTACTGGCTTGATGATTGACCCAAGAACCAAAGCTTTAGTTCTGAATGGAAAGCCTGGTCACCTGCAGTTTTATTCTCTCCAGGGTGATAAGCAGTTATATAATGTAAGATTTTGATCCATAAGCTAAGTTTTAAAACAAGTGAAACGTCTTTTACTACTTAATGGTCATGGGGTTATTTGTAAGCTCCTGGTAATGATCCTATGCTTTTGTATTTGAACATGGCTGATAGTGTCTAACTACTGTGCAGTTGCTGCTGCCCACACACGTGTTTTGAGTCACAGGGAAAGGGAATGCCCCTGTGTGGATTGACAGTACAGATGGGGTCTGCTGTGTGGTAAAACTGTCACTCACATGCTAAAGTTCAGTGCAGATTAAACAAGAATACTTCAGTCCTGACAAATGCAATCCCACCGTTGTGCGGTACAATTTCTACATTACTGACATAGTAACTAACGTTTTCTTTCTTTCTTTCCATATCCTATAAACATCTTCTGAAGGGGCAGTTACTACACTTAATACAGTTTGAGCATCCCCAGTCTCAAAATCCAAAGTCTTTCATTTTGTTTTCATTTTTCGAGACAGGGTTTCTCTGTATAGCTCTGGCTGTCCTGAAACTCACTCTATAGACTAGGCTGATCTTGAGCCCAGAGATCCACCTGCCTCTCTCTGCCTCCTGGGTGCTGGGCTTAAAGGCATGGGCCACCATGCTTGGCCAAAATCCAAACTCTTTAAATGTTCCCATATCTAAAAATTCTGAGTACCTCTCTGAAACTACAAAAGGAAAATGTCATGCCTGACTTCATGTAAAGACATATCACAGCATAATGCTAAAACTATCATATAAAATTACCCATAGGCTGGCTGTAGATTTTAAGTGCATGTAAAATAAATGGGTTTTATGTGTAGACTTGGATCCTAGCCCCCAAATACCTCTTATGTCTATAAACATTCTAAACATCAAATGAAATCTGAAACATTTTGAATCTATAGCTATTCAACCAAAAGGAACCACTTTATTTTCTTAGCAAACACAAGACAACCCATTTTATGGGATTAAGAGATCAGTCATAAATAAAAAGCTAGCTTAGACCATTGCTTATCTTTTACTTTCTTACTCTGTTAAAGTGGTAGAGAATTTAATTTAGCCTTGAAGTTTTCTTAGAAAAAAGCATGACTGTAAATTAAAGGTACTTATATTAATAACAAATTGGGCTCTTTAACCTTGTCAGTTAGATATCATACAGCAAGAATACATCAATGATGACGGCCTAATCCAGATCGAACTAACGAAGGCTGCCTTCAACTGCTCTGGCACTTGGCTGGCAACAGTTGAACAACGGCAAGAAGATGAAACTGAGCTTGAACTGCAAATGAAGCTGTGGATCTATAGCAAGAAAACCCAAGGGTAATCCTACTGTATGGCCACCTCATTTGAGCTTGTTTTACAGCTAAAACGGTCAAGTCTTTTTGTTTCATTTTGACACATGGAAATAGGGCTTGGGGTATTAGTCTTTATAAAGCTTTATTTTAGCTTTCCATTTTGAGAAAGCATTGGTATAATGTAGGTCATGCTATGTCATCATAGAAAAGATGAAACATGAGAAAGAATTGTAACCCCACAACATAATACACAATTCCAGGCAAATCCAGAATTAGAATCCAAATGTGTCCCTAACTGTCAAAGTAGGAGTATAGACATCATGTGTCATGTTAGGTAAATAACCCCCTGCTTGTTTGCAGAACTGCTTACTGGGTCTTTGTGTTCCGGCCCCCCCCCCCCCCCCCCTTTTTTTTTTTTTTTTTGTGGAGAATGGCTCTCTCTGTATAGCCCTAGCTGTTCCTAAACTTGCTGTGTACACCATGCTGGTTCAAACTCAGATTTGCCTGTCTCTGCCTCCCAAGTGCTGGGATTCATGGCATGCACCACCATTCCTGGCTTGGTAACTTTCTAAAAATATTGTAACCTGAGCCCATGCCACACATTTCCCAGATAAGAAAAGCAGCCCAGAATTCAGTGATTCTCTGTAGCCCTCTCTTGTAACATGTACTCTTGAGGTACTTGCTCTGGTGCTTTCTAAGGACACAGAACAAGCAGTGTCCATGACTGGCGCAGTTTGAATAGGTCATTTTTATCCCTTATTTTCACAATATAAATATAAGTGGGACCTTTCAGAGCCATTCTTTTCCTCTTGTTTTCCTGTGTCTATGTTTAGAAAAGACCAGGCTTCTAAATTCATCATTAGCCTGCAGAGTCCGGTGGAGTAGCCTTTAGCCATGGTTTGTTTTGTATTAGGTTTATTTTTACCAACAGGCTGGCCACTCACCCCAGGTACATGTGATGTTAGAACTTGTCCTGTGATTGTTAGAGTGTGTGAAGTTTTGCCATTGTGGGTAACCATCCGTTACCTGCCCATTTTAAAGATGTTATTGAATGATGTACAGAGCCTACCATGTTTTTCTGAGAATAAATTTGCGATTTTCCTTCTACTAGGTTTGTTCTTAACACAAAGATCACCATGCCACATGATAACCCCATCACAGCTCTCTGTTTCAATAATGCAGAAAACCATGAAAAACCCACACTGGTCACAGCTAGCAGAGACGGCCACTTCAAAGTGTGGGTGTTAGCAGATGACTCTGATATATATAGTAAGTTAACACATAGATTGTGCTGAGAAATTACAGCTTTAAGAAGTGATATATTTGTATCATCAATATCCTCTTTGAGGTGTTTTCTAAAATTCTATAAACTGTTGCTTCATTTCAACAGCTTTTTCATATTAAATTTTTACATACCCTTTCAACAGAATCTGTGCCATGGGGAAGTGAATGACATTCTGTCTGTTTGGTGCAGCTCAAAGGGCTGTTGCTAATGGGTTTTCTCTTCTCCACTAGAGGGAGGTCAAGGTCTCAGAAAGGGGAAAATACCAAAACAGTATTTTGCAACACTTTTGACTTAGCACAGTTCTGGGGAATCTGGGTTTTGTTACGTTTTATTTTCCTTGTTTAACTTTTTCAACTTACAATATGTCTCTAATGTTATTTATTAATATTCATGCCGTTTTTGTTATGGCTTGTTTTTCCGCAGAAAAAGCCATTGGCTGGACTTGTGACTTTGTGGGTAGTTATCATAAGTATCAAGCAACCAACTGCTGTTTCTCTGAAGACGGCTCCTTACTAGCAGTTAGTTTTGAGGAAATAGTTACAATATGGGATTCAGAAACATGGGAACTAAAATGTACATTTTGCCAACGAGCTGGGAAAATCAGGTAGGTAAATTAGTTTGGATTGCCACCAGAGTATGTATAGCTTTGTAATTTAAGTAAGCCTTTAAGCTTCAGTGATAATGTATGTTTCCCCAGTAGAAGTAATCTATCGGTTGCAGGGGACAGGGTAAAAAGCTAACCAAAACGTCGGAAAACTGAAACTTGTCAGTCCATGAGCAGTTTAAAGCATTAAACTAGGATTAATGTTGGATTATCGTATCCAGCTTTGTTCAACACAGTAAACAATTGAATGGGGGTGTCATGTAGAAATTAAAGCTATGCCAGCCTCGGCTAATCCTGATGTGCCAGTCTGTGTTCCCGTTAAAAACATAGTGTTAGACTCAAAACAGACCTGAGGACAATTCTGACAGGTAACTAATTTCATCTCATTCTAAATATACCTGATTTTGAATTTACTTTGTAAAACTTTAAAATTCTGAAACAGATTTCCTCCTGAGGTAAAGAACATGAGGTTTTGTTGTCATTATATATTTGAAATAAATTGTTCTGTGTTCTGTGGTGATTGCTCCATGATGCTGCATATAAGAGAGTTGATCATCAAAGTTTCCTAAAGAAATATAAGAACCTAAATAACCCCTTTGTATTGCTTTAGCACCTTTTTCATTGAGGTCAAAACAATTAGGAACACAAAAAGGAAAACCCATGCCTGCTTGCAAGTCTGTATCAAGTAGAATAAACCCTGTGGGCACAGCCTGCAGTTGTTTGTAGGTAAATGTGCGCACGCTGCCTGCTGCTCACCCTGGTGTGGTTCTGACCTAGGCACCTGTGCTTTGGAAGAATGACATGCTCCAAGTACCTTCTCGGCACAACGGAGACTGCCATTCTCTGCTGTTGGAACCTGCTCAGTTGTTCACGTAAGCTGCCGCTTTAATGTGGGGCAGTAAGCTGCTGCCTTACCCCGAGGTGACGTAGGAGGGCACATGTGGGGCAGTAAGCTGCTGCCTTACCCCGAGGTGACGTAGGAGGGCACATGTGGGGCAGTAAGTTGCCGCTTTACTCTGAGGTGATGTAGGAGGGCACATATGGAACACTACAGTTAGACTGTTATGTTTTAAGAATTAAGGATCCTATTTCCTTTTCTTTTTTTTTTTTAAGGTTTTTTTTTTCATTTTACGTACTAATCCCAGTTTCCCCCTCCCTCCTCTTCTCCCACTTCCATACTTCCATCCCCACTCTCCTATCCACTCCTCAGAGAGGATGAGGCCTCCCTCCCTTTGGGAGTCAACAAAGTCTGGCATACTAACTTGAGGGAGGACCAAGCCCCTGTGTCAAGGCTGAGCAAGGTATCCCACCCTAGGGAATATGTTCCAGAAAACCATTTCATGTACTGGGATAGCTTCTGGTCCCATGCCAGGGACTCCCCAAACTAGCCACATAACTGTCACCCACATTCAGAGGATCTAGTTCAGTCCCATGCATGTTCCCCAGCTAACAGGCCTGAGTCCATGTGCTCCCACCAGCTCGGGTCAGCTGTCTCTGTGGCTCTCCCCATTATGATCTTGACCTCACTTGCTCCTGTGATCCCTCCTCCCTCTCTTCAACTGAAGTCTAGGAGCTCAGCCCAGGGCTTCCATCAGCTACTGGATGTCCTTCCTATGATGACAATTAGGGTAGTCACCAATCTGATTACAGGAGAATCAGTTCAGGCACGCTCATCACTATCGCTGGGAGTCTTGGCTGGGGTCATCCTTGTGAAGTCCTGGGGATTTCCCTAGCACCAGGTTTCTCCCCAAACCCCTAATGGTTCCCTCTACCAAGATACCTCTTTCATTGCTCTCCTCTGTCCCTCTCTCCACTCTGCCATCTCAGTCCCTCCTGATCCCATCCCTCATCCCTCCCCATCTACCACCCCACCCCCCAGTTTACCTGGGAGATCTTAACTATTTTCCCTTCCTGGGCCCCTCCATGTGTGTCTCTCTTAGGGTCCTCCTTTTTACCTAGCTTCTTTAGGGTTATGGACTGTAGCCTGGTTATCCTTTGCTTTGCATCTAATAGCCATTTAAGAATGAGTACATACCATGCTTCACTTTCTGGGTCTGGGTTACCTCACTTGGGATGCGTATTTCTAGTTCCATCTATTTGCCTACCAATTTCATGATGTCATTGTATTTTACCGCTGAGTAGTACTCCATTGTGTAGATGTACCACATTTTCTTTATCCATTCTTCCATTGAGGGGCATCTAGGTTGTTTCCAGGTTCTGGCTATTATGAGTAATGCTGCTATGAACATGGTTGAGCAAGTGACCTTATAGTATAATTGAGCATTTTTTGGGTATATGCCCAAAAGTGGTTTTGCTGGGTCTTGAGGTAGGTTGATTCCCAATTTTCTGAGAAACCACTGATTTCCAGAGTGGCTGTACAAGTTTACACTCCTACCAGCAGTGGAGGAATGTTCTACTTACTGCACATCCTCTCCAGCATAAGCTGTCATCCGTGTTTTAGATCTTAGCCATTGACAGATATAAGATATTATGTCAATGTTGTTTTGATTTGCATTTCCCCTGATGACTAAGGATGCTGAGCAATTCTTTAAAATGTCTTTCAGCCATTTGAGATTATTTTGTTGAGAATTCTCTGTTTAGCTCTGTAGCCCATTTTTTAATTGGATTATTTGGTATTTTAATATCTAGTTTCTTGAGTTCTTTATATATTTTGGAGATCAGCTCTCTGTCAGATGTGGGTTTGATGAAGATCTTTTCCTATTCTGTAGGCTGTCATTTTGTCTTATTTACCATGTCCTTTGCCTTAGAGAAGCTTCTCAGTTTCAGGAGGTCTCATTTATTAGTTACTGCTCTCAGTGTCTGTGCTGCTGGTGTTACATTCAGGAAGTGGCCTCCTGTGCCAATGCATTCAAGGGTACCTCTCACTTTCTCTTCTATCAGGTTCAATGTAGCTGGATTTATATTGAGGTCTTTGATCCATTTGGACTTGAGTTTTGTGCATGGGGATAGATATGGATCTATTTGCATTCTTGTACATGTTGACATCCAGTTATGCCAGCACCATTTGTTAAAGATGCTTTCTTTTTTCCATTGTATAATTTTAGCTTCTTTGTCAAAAATCAGATGTTGATAGGTGTTTGGATTAATGTCAAAATTAGGGTCTTTGATTCAATTCCATTGATCCACGTGTGTTTTTATGCCAATACCAACCTGTTTTGGGTTTGTTTGTTTGTTTTGTTTTGTTTATTACTATAGCTCTATAGTAGAGCTTGAGGTCAAGGATCATGATGCTTCTGGAAGTTCCATAATTGTCCAGGATATTGTACTGTTTTGGCTATCCTCATTTTTTTGTTTGTTTGTTTGTTTTTCCATATGTAGTTGAGTATTGTTCTTTCGAGGTCTGGAGAATTGTGTTGGGATTTTGATGGGGATTGCATTGAATCTGTAGATTGCTTTTGGTAAGATTGCCATTTTTATTATGTTGATCCTAACCAAGAACACGGGAGATCTTTCCATTTTCTGCTATCTTCTTTAATTTCTTTCTTTAAAGGCTTAGAATTCTTGTCATATAGGTCTTTCACTTGTTTGGTTAGAGTTATCCCAAAATATTTTATGTTGTTTGTGGCTATTGTAAAGGGTGATATTTCTCTGATTTCTTTCTCAGCCCCGTTTATCATTTGTGTATAGGAGGGCTGCTGATTTTTTTTACTTAATCTTGTGTCCTGCTACAATACTGAAGGTGTTTATCAGCTATAGGAGTTCCCTGGTAGAATTTTTGGGGTCACTTACATATACTATGATATCATCTGCAAATAAGGAAAGTTTGACTTCTTCCTTTCCAATTTGTATGCCCTTGATCTCCTTTCGTTGTCTTATTGCTCTAGCTAGAACTTCAGGTACTATATTGAATAGATATGGAGAGAGTGGATGGCCTTGTCTTGTTTCTGATTTTAGTTAGTGGAATAACTTTGAGTTTCTCCATTTAATTTGATGTTGACTGTCAGCTTGCTATAAATTGCCTTTATTATATTTAGGTGTATGTTCCTTGTATTCCTGATTTCTGCAAGACCTTTATTATAAAGAGGTGTTGGATTTTGTCAAAGGCTTTTTCAACATCTAATGAGATGATCATGTGGTGTTTTTCTTTTAGTTTGTTTATATAGTGGATTACATTTGCAGATTTTTGTATGTTGAACCATCCGTGCATCTCTGGGATAAAGCCTATTTGATCATGCTGGATGATTTTTCTGATGTTTTCTTGAATTCAGTTTGCCAGTATTTTATTGAATATTATTGCATCAATGTTCATGAGGGAGATTGGTTTGTAATTTTCTTTCTTAGTTACGTCTTTGTGTGGTTTGGATATCAGGGTAACTGTAGTCTCATAAAAAGAGTTTGGCAATGTTCCTTCTGTTCCTATTGTGTAGAACAACTTGAGGAGTATTGGTATTAGCTCTTCTTTGAAATTCTGGTAGAATTCTGTGCTGAAACCATCTGGCCTTGGGCTCTTTTTGGTTGGGAGACTTTTAATGACTGCTTCTATTTCCTTAAGGGTCATAGGTTTATTTAAATTGTTTATCTAGTTTTGATTTAATTTTGGTATGTGGTACCTATCCAGAAAATGTCCATTTTCCAATTTTGTGAAGTGCACATTTTTGAAGTATGACCTAAATGATTCTCTAGGTTTCCTCGTTGTCAATTGTTAATGACCCCTTTTCATTTGTCATTTTTGTTAATTTGGATATTCTCTTTCTGCCTTTTGGTTAGTTTGGATAAGGATTTGTCTGTCTTGTTGATTTTCTCGAAAAACCAACTCTTCGTTTCATTATTCCTTGTATTGTTCTCTTTGTTTCTGTTTTATTGATTTCAGCCCTCAGTTTACTTCCTGTCATCTACTCCTGGGTGAGTTTGCTTCTTTTGTTCTAGAGCTTTCAGGTGTACTGTTAAGTTGCTAGTATGAGATTTCTGCAACTTCTTTATGTAGGCATTTAGTGCTATGAACTTTCCTCTTAGCACTGATTTCATAGTGTCCCATAAGTTTGGGTATGTTGTGCATTCATTTTCGTTGAATTCTAGGAAGTCTTTAATTTCTTTCTTTATTTCTTCCTTGATCCAGTAGTGATTCATTTGAGCATTGTTCAATTTCCATGAATTTGTAGACTTTCTGTAATGTGTTGTTGAATTCTAACTTTAAGGCATGATAATAAGATACAGGGGGTTATTGTGTCTGTTGGTTTGCTTTGTTAGCGAGTATATGGTCAATTTTAGAGAAGGTTATATGAGGTATTGTGAAGAAGGTATATTCATTTGTGTTTGGGTGAAATAGATGTCTGTTAAGTCCATTTGAGTCATAACATGTATTAGTTCCATATTTCTCTGTTAGTTTCTGTCTGCAGACCTGTCCAGTGGGGAGAGTGGGGAGTTGAAGTCTCCCGCCGTTAGTATGTGGGGTTTGTTGTGTGATTTAAGCTTTAATAATGTTTCTTTTACAAATGTGGGTACCCTTGTATTTGGGGCATAGATGTTCAGAATTGAGACTTCATCTTGATGGATTTTTCCTGTGATGAGTATAAAATGTCTTCTCCATTTCTTTTGATTAATTTTTAGTTTCAATTCTGTTTTGTTAGATATTAAGCTAGTTATACCAGCTTGTTTCTTGGGTTCATTTCATTGGAAAATCTTTTCTGAACCCTTTACTCTGAGGTAATGTCTGTCTTTGAGGGTGAGGTGTGTTTCTGGTATGCAGCAGAAGGATGGATCCTGTTGTCATGGCCATTTGGTTAGCCTGTGTCTTTTTATAGGCAAATTGAGTCCATTGATACTAAGAGATATTAATGACCAGTAATTGTTAATTCCTATTATTTTTGGTTTTATTGGTGGTGGTGGTAATGTTTGTATGTTTCCCTGCTTTGGGATTTGCTGGTGTGATATTTTCTATTGCCTGTGCTTTCATGGGTGCAGCTAACTTCTTTGGGTTGGAGTTTTCCTTCTAGTACTTTCTGGAAGGCAAGATTTGTGGACGGGTATTGTTTAAATCTGGTTTTGTCATGGGATATCTTGTTTTCTCTGTCTGTGATGATTGAAAGTTTTGCTGGGTATAGTAGATCTGAGGTCTCTTAGTGTCTGCAGAACATCTTTTTCTAGGACCTTCTGGCTTTCAAAGTCTCCATTGAGAGGTTAGGTGTAATTCTGATATGTTACTTGGTCTTTTTCCTTTGTAGCTCTTAATATTGTTTCTTTATTCTGTATGTTTATTGTTTTGATTATTATGTGGCAAGGGGACTTTGATTTGGTCCAGTCTATTTGGTGTTCTGTAAGTTTCTTGTGCTTTCATAGGCATGTCCTTCTTTAGGTTGGGAAAGTTTTCTTCAGTCATTTTGTTGAATATGTTTTCTGTGCCTTTGAGCTGGAATTCTTCCTCTATCCCTATTCTTAGGTTTGGTCTTTTCATGGTGTCCTAGATTTTCTGGATGTTTGTATTAAGAATTTGTTGGATTTAACATTTTCTTTTACTGATGAATCTATTTCTTCTATCATATCCTCAGCGTCTGAGATTCTCTCTTCCATTTCTTGTATTCTGTTGGTTGTGCTTGCGTCTGTACTTCCTGTTCGTTTTCCCAGATTTTTCATTTGCAGTATTCGCTCAGTTTGTGTTTTCTTTATTGCCTCTATTTCAGTTTTCAAGGCTTGAACTGTTCCTTCATCTGTTTGATTGTTCTTTTCCTGGCTTTCTTGGCTTTCTTTAAGGGATTTATTGATTTCTTCCAGTATTTTGTTTGTTTTCTCCTCCACTTCTTTAAGGGAGTATTTCATTTCCTTTTGGGGCCTCTATCATCTTCATAAAGTTATTTTTAAGGTTGTTTTATTCTGCTGCTATACTGGGTTGTTCAGGTCTTGCTGTTGTAGAATCACTAGTTTCTGGTGGTGCCTGATTGCTCTTTATGCTGTTGATTGTATTCTTACACTGTAGTCTACCCATCTCTTCCTCCACTTGGTGCAGGTGGGGCCTGTGACTTAGGGGGTCACTCTTCCTCCAGGTGCAGGTGGGACCTGTGGCTCTGGTGATTGCTGATGCATCGGGGATGTTTGGGGGCATGAGGAGGCTGCTGCCCGGTCTCTGGGCCTTTGGTGGGTTGGAGAGAGGTATGAGATGTGCCCCTGAGTGCTATGGAGGGGGTGAACAGGACTGTCCAGGCTGGAGCTCAGACACTCATGTCCTCCTCGAGGTACAAGTTAGGAAGTACCTATTTTCATGTCTTTACCACAATATGTAATTTTTCACTTGACCAAAAGTTTTAAATCAGTGGACTGGCAGTAAGTAGATTACATACTGTAAACAATAAGGCACTTGTGCTCAGTGTGCTGAGAGTACAGGACTGCATGTTCATCTTCAGAAGTTGAGGAATAGCTCTGTTGGGTGTATGTAGAATCCCAGACAGTGTAAGATTTGATAGTCTGTAAGAGTACTCCTGAAAAATTGGACTTTGGTGGCATTTTACTGACTTGCATGTAGGGAAAATATGATGTTATTTCCTCATGACTGTATATGGTAGTCTCACACCCACATTTAGTAAGAGTAGAAAAGCACCTCCATGAATCTGAATGAGCCTAACTGTGTCACAGTGTGTGGAAGGACCTGAAGTTCATTTTGCAGCTCTGCTTTCTCCTGCACACTTCACTCTCTGCAGAAATGTCAGTGTGTGTCTATTGTTATGGAAAACATAAACTCCTTCCATATAAGAATAATGTGCAGGGTGGTCCCAAGAAAAATGAAGAACACCCATTATAAAGACTTAAGAGCTTTTGGTGAACCTGTTCTCAGAAGTGTATCCTTTCCCACAGTGCAGTGGAGTGCGAAATTAAACGTTAGAGTGTTGGAACCCGACCCTTACTCAGACCATGTTGCTGCGGTGTCTCAGTCTGCAGTGGGCTCAGATCGTAAGTACTAACCATGCTCTGATAGCATGAGGCCTGTTTCCTAAATTCTCTTTTTGATGTCTTTAGTATAAGCTGAAGCACACTCTACTTGAATCAGAAATTCATGTACAGCTCTTTGCCTGGGGCACTGCCCTTCCTCTCTTGCCCAACACCTTTAATATATGCTTTCACACTTAGTGCTAGGAGTGTTCTGGTATATCCCTGACTTTTCCACAGGCCAGTTCCCACTCAGCCTTCAAAATCTTCCTTTGGATGTCTAACTGGACTTCATCTGCTTCCGAGACAGTGTCTGATACTTGAGACTGTCTGATACTGGACAGTATTCTGGTGTCTCTTCTACAGATGCCCCTGGTCTTTGGAACAGAATTCCTTTTCTTTTTCAGATTCCTACCCTGTTTGGTACCTAGTAGGCACTCAGTAGATTAAACAGAAACAACAGATTTGAAACGAGATGAGTGTGATCCTGCAGCCTGAGGCTAGAACCAACCTCCACAGGTTAAATGCCATCATGTTTCTGTTTTCCCCTTTAGTGTTTGTGTTTAAACCCAGTGAGCCACGGCCATTGTATATTCAAAAGAATGTCTCCAGAGAGGAAGTCCAATGGGGAGTGTTTGTCCCACGAGACGTCCCTGAATCATTCACCTCTGAAGCTCACCAGTGGCTGAACAGATCCCAGTTTTACTTCCTAACTAAATCACAGGTAATTGACTCCCTCAGAAAAGTGTGACCAGTTTATAGACATACTTCTAGAAAGTTTGTTTCTAGGTAGGACTCTCATTAAATGTTTATTTCCCAAAAGAAGTAGTCAGATGTCAATACAGCAGTGCTGTGAATGCGGTTGTCCTAGCACTTTACCCCACATCTGTGAGGCCTTGTGTTAACTCTGACACAAGAAAAGCACCAAAATTATTTTGTTGCATTTATTAGTATTTGCTCCTAGTTTTACAATTTGATTTGCTGTTGAAGAAACTGGTGGCTTTTGTTTTGTTACCAGGTTTCACACACCTCTCAGAGCCGTCTCGGAACTCCCATTGGACCTTTTAATCAAATTTAAATCTTTCATAGCTTTTCTGTGTGCAGATTTTAATATCAAAATGAAAATTTGACATTTTAGGACCCTGTGTCATCTTATTTAATCTGTACCTCATAGTATTCATTCTCCTGCATTAACTGATCTGTCTTTTCAGTGTTTATTAACATTCAGTACAAAGTCTCCAGAAGAGAAACTCACACCAACAAGCAAACAGGTAGGCATTCACTGCTGTCCATGTGGAGAAAGTTCGCTTTTCTAGAATTCTCCTGTGACAGCAGTGGCTAGCTAGGCTGTCAGAAGGAATTGTGAAGTGCTTTGGTGAAGCCTGTTCTGTTGAAGCAGGGGTTAGGACCTTGTAGCATGGGCAGTATTCTTTATTCTTTCCTACTTGACTGACTCATCTGTAAATGTAAACTGAAAACCATTTTGAAGGTGGTGGCTTAAGATTGTTGCCAGACACCCAGGGCCAGAATGGAGAGAGTTGAGATCAGGGGCAGGTTGAGTGAGGTATGTCTCACAGTTTTAAGTGGGCCTTACGGACTACATCCGTCTTTACTCTGCATGGAGCTCCTGGAGAGCTTTGAATAGGGAACTGACTGGGGAAGAGCGTACTCCATCTCCCACACTCCCCGCTGCCCTGGGGTTTGTGTCTTCCTTGTGGGCAGCTATGTCATGTTTATCAACAGCAATGCACACGCACACGCACACACACACACACACACACACACACACACACACACACCCCTTGCTTTTCTCACAGCTGTCTTAGAGTATTGCTTTCTTGGCTTTACTTCCAGGATGTCACCATGTGGTCTTTCCCCAGTCTCTGCCCCTGTGGTCTTTATAAGCCCCAGCGAGGAAGCCATGGTTCTCTCATCAGTGTCTGTGGTTAGCCTTTTCATGTAGAAAGTGGGACATGAGGTGTCAGTTGCTGGTGACGTGAGAGTAACTGAGTAATTTCTAACCTTTCACCAGAGCCATTTTACAATTCGATGGCACTTACCTGTTAAGTCAAAGAAGTTCCACCTTTTTATTGCAATAATTTCTTTTTCTTTTGCATCCATACAGCTGCTGGCAGAAGAAAGTCTGCCAGCGACCCCATTTTCCTCTATATTGGGAAAACACAGGCGCCAGCAGGACGCAGGGTCGGACGGCACTTCAGAGAGTGAACTGATTCAGCTCCCCTTAACGGAGAACATACCTGCAGTTAACGAGGTGAGTGATGGACAGCAGACCGTGCTGAGCACCTGAGCTGCAGGTACACTGTCTCAGGCACCATTCGACTCATCCAGTGTCCAGACAAGCATGCTACCTTAGTGGCCTGGGTGCCAGTGGGGGCTGCACCGCTGTGGGGAACTGGAGGGACCGTTCCCTGTGGCTTGGCTTTTCTCCAGGGAAGCCTTTTGTGTGTGGCTTGGCATTTAGAATAAAGGGCATTAGGAAGTGAAGGAACTCTGTGCTGAAGGATGGTCTTTCAACAAGCCTCTCTGTGTGCCTCCAGCTCCTCCACACCCCAGCCCACGTACTGCCGTCGGCTTCTTTCCTGTGCTCCCTGTTTGTGAACTCCTTGCTGCTGTCCAAAGAGACTGAAAGGTAAGAGTTCCAAGTTGTCTTCTGTGTTGTTGGGAACATCGTCCCCTGTATTTGTATGTTGTTAGCCTTGAAGTGTGGCTAATGACATAAGATTAAGTATGATACTTGTGATGAACAATGTTTTCTGTTGAGTTACCTTCTCTGTATGGTATTTCAATGTGAGTGTCTTAAAGTTATTATTTAGAAATATCTAATGGAACATTGAGTTGAGGCAAGTCTAGGCCTCTCCTCCCTGCACCCAGGCTGTTTTCCAAGTGTCCCACCATAGGCACTAGGCCCCAAAAAGCTGGCTCATGCACCAGGGTGGATCCGATCCCACTGTTAGGGGCCCCCTAAACAGTTCAAGCTAAACAAGTGTCTCGCCTATCCGGAGTGCCAGGCTCTGCTGACTCCCCATGGGAGGCCTTGCCTTGGAAGAAAGTGGGGATGTGGGGTGGGTTGCGGGGGAAGGCTGGGGGGCAGGAAGAGGGAGGAGAGGGAAATCTGTGGTTGGTATGTAAAATGAATAGAAAATCTCTTAATAATTAAAAAAAATGAAAAAAAAAATCTAATGGTATTTACATTTTATTCTGTTAATGTCAAAGTACTGAAGAAATCCCTGATGATGTAGATATGGAAGAGAAAAAAGAAAGTGATGACTCGGATGAAGAAAATGATTTTACTGAAAAAGCCCAGGAAACAAATAGCGCGGATTTGGGGGAAGATGTTATACATCAGCTGTCAAAATCTGAAGAGAAAGAGCTGAGAAAGTTCAGAAAAGTAGACTACAGCTGGCTAGCTGCTCTGTAGGCCACGGCCATGCACACGACACAGAGACATGTTGTACTTTAACTTTTTACTGTCTGTTAATACTCCAAAAATTTTTAAAGTTATTTTATTCTTAAGACAAAATATTAAAAGTCTTTTGTTTATGTGCTTGTTTGTTTAGAGTCTTAATAAGTTGCTTAGGCTAACCTTGAACTTGAGACTCTTCTCAGCCTCCCACATCAGTAGGTTTATAGGCCTGCCCTGTCTGGTCAAGTTTGTGTGTTTATTTAGATATTTTTACTTTATGTGTGTGAAGGTGTTCCTTGCATGTATGTCTGTGTACCACTGGCTTCCCTGGTGCCTACCAAAGTCAGATCAGGGCATCGGGCCCCTGGAACTAGTTACCCATGATTGTGTACCATCATAAAGGTAGTAGGAATCAAACCTTGGTCCTCTACAAGGAAAACAAGTAGTCTAAATCACTGTCCCAACTCCATTTGTGTCGGGCTGTACAGTTTTGGGTATATGCTTTATCACTCTAGGTTTCTCTTGAGTCACAGAGGAGCCTTATTTTCTGGTCAGTATTGTTTCTAGGTGAGGTGACAGAGCCTACTGTAATTTATCCCTATACCCTCATCTTTAATTTGAAGATAGGAAAAGATTTCAAAAGTCAAGAGGCTTTGCTGCTGTTACTTTTAAATTTGACACCAAAATTTTATTGATTTGCCAGATGTGACTGATTTATTGGCACACCAGATTTGATTCTTTTTGGTTGAATTTCCCAGTCTCTACCACTCAAGACAAAGTTTAAGCCACCCAGTTCAGTAGCATTGTGTTATATTAGCACAAATGGCCTATATTTTAATCAATACTAAACACCAACTATACTGAGATATAACTCCTCACTCACACATGTAAAGTGAACAATTCAATGAGGTCTGGTATTTTTACAGAACTGTATACCAGCATGGAATCCAACTTTTGAGCAACTTCATCTCCCCACCCCTGCCAAAAAAAAAAAAACCCAAAACACCCACTTCTTCCAGCCTCCACACCCTGCCTGCTGGACAACAATAATCGAACCTGACAAATTGCCGCTTTTGAACCGTTCATCTCAGTGGAGTCATGCAATGTGAACTCTTACAACTGGCTTATTTCACCTGCTCTTCTTCCTTGTAGCATGGTTGGGAGACTGTTTAGACTCACTATGTCCATGGCCAGCTGGGTCCCTTGCCACTGAACTGGTGAAGTAGAAGAGCTTGGCTGAGGAGGGTGTGGGACAAGATACACCCTTCAAAGACAGCTCAAGTAACTTCCTCCAGCTGGGCCTCATCTAACTGGCCGTTCAGCTGTTAATTGGTGAATTAGATCGTGGAGGAAGTCAGTTTCAGGCCCCATGATCCTGTCACCTCGATTGTTTCCCTGGCTGGAGACCATGACCATTGGCGTTCCCGGGAGAGCTTGCATTAGTACTTCATTCCTTCTGCGATGTTCAGTTTTCTTGCATATTTACCTAGTAGTAGAACTACTGGTTCATTGTCTTCACGTCTTTTGAAATGCCACCATACTAAACTGAAAAACCAGTTGTACCATTGAGCATTGCTCATAGCCTGATCCATTAATCTTATGTCCCTTTGGACAACAAGTTGTTCTTTGTTGTTTTAAGGCTTTTTAAAAAGTCATTGTGTGTTTACTGGGGTGTAGGGAGCTACGAGTGCAGTGCCGCAGAGACCACTAGAGGGGATCTGACTCCCAGAGCTGGAGTTACATGGGCTTGTGAGCAGCCTGAGAGCTGAACTAGAACAAGAGCACACACTCTTAACCACTGTCCACCTCTCCAGCCATAGTTTCTAACCAACTTGAAGTTCAAAGCAAAACCGAGGAAAAGATTAATAAGAAATTTCCTCTCCCCTACACATGAATTAAGTTCTGAATTATCAGCTTACTGACAGTGATAACATTTATTAAAACTGATGAGCCTGCATTAACTATCACATAAAAGACCCACAAAAATAACTCCTTCCTCTGCTCATCTTTACCAAGGCATGAACCCCCCCCCCCAGCATCGTGTCTGAGATGAAAGAGACAGCTTTTCATTTCTAGAAGTATATGAACTGAACCTGATCCTTACTAGTGGATAGGCCACAGGCTAACCACATACTTACGTAGCATGTATTTCACACACACTTCGCTTACAGTGCAGTGTCTCTGCTGTTACCTTAATTTGGCGGGATGGAGGGTTGCTCCAGATCCAGAGATTAACTTACTTGATCATTGGTCTATCAAAAGTGGAATTAAAACACAAGAATTATGCCTGACAAATTCCACGTGCTGAGCATTTCTAGACTAAAACTGTCTCCAAACACAACAGCCATCTATCATTGGGAAAGAGGTGAAGTAAACAAAATGACCCAGATTTAGGGCTAATCCCAACTGAAAACAAGTGCTCCGTATGGCTCTGAACCAGCTGAAGTCCTTTAAGCTGTCTGAGCCTCAGACCCTTTGTGTACAAAGAATTCCCCTCCCCAGGCAGATGGTTTTGTTTTCCTCATTAGTTGTATTGTATCGTGTTGCAGATAGGAAAGGGGAAAGTCTAACGTATGACATTATGCACTAGAGAATAACCAAAAATTGTGATTTTAAAAAATCTAAGCTTTTGGATAGTTGCACATTAACTAAAACAAGTTTTTTGTTAATATTCTGGAACACGATTCTTGCATTTTTTTTAGTTTGATTTGGTTTTGGGTTTGTTTTCTTGTTACAGACTAGCACCCAAATAAAAACTACTGTGTTGTAATGTTGTGGATGTTTTCCAAATCTAATTACCATGACTGCAGAGGAATTTTTCATAGAATCCTCTAAGTTAAATATAACCATCTGGTTGAAATAACCTAACTCTCATCATGCACTGGTTATTCTGTAAGGCTACCTTATTTGAACTTTTAGAAACTGTGTTTTTGTTTCTTAACTCTGTTGCTTGCAGCCAAGAAAATGATCAAATTACCTTGTAACACCAAATTAAATTTCTCAAAGTGGAGGTTTACAGAAAGGATGATTAATGGGCACAGTTATAACTGGGGGGATGGAGTAACATCTAATATTCCATAGTACATGCAGATAACAATGATTGACAATGGCTGGTTGAATTTGAAAACAGCAAATAGTTTAAATGTTCCTAAAAGAAATAATGAAGACCCAGAAAGTTTAAGTAAACTGTACAAGGTGATAAATATATCAGTTATCACAGTCTGGTCGTTATGCATGTATTCTGTATTGAAAAGTTACACCATGCCCGCATATACGAACAACTGATTTGTGCAAGCTAAAAATAACAATATATTAAGTAATGAAAGAGAAGGAAAGGCCAAAGAGGCCATTAGAAGGGCAGAGCGGACCATCATGAAGGCAGAGCCACCTGCAGGAAGGTGCTCTTCCAGCCTGCAGCACTCCTGAGGTCTCTGCAGGGCGGCTGAAGCTCGGTTTGCCATGCCCTCTGCAATGGCATTTCACAATGACTCTTCTTCCTTTCCAGACTTTTCCTTCCGTGAAGCCCCTCTGTCAATCTCAGTGCCTTCCTGCAGCTTTCAAACTGAAACAGTAATTGAGATCATTTCAAATGATAGAAGTGAATGTGTATGGTATCAAGTATTTTTAGTTAGAAACATTAAGTCTAATTGGCTCGATAAGGACAGTATCGCATTAGGTGTCTTCTGATTTTTTGGAAGCCACACACACTCGAGAGCAAAGCCTTAATAACCCCTTGTTTAATCTAGGTCTTTTTAAAAACAGGATTCTGTATCATCCTAATGGGCTAACTGAAATGGCAAAAGGTAAGACCTGGAAAGGACTTAAGACCCAAGAGAATCGCCGCCCAAGAAAGGCTCTGAGATGAAAACACCACAGGAGGCCCCAGCTAGGGTTGACAGTGGACCCAGTGGGGACTGACTAGAAGAAAGTCAAAACAAGCAGCAGATCAGAGACCTAAGCAGTGACCATGGGTTTTGCTCGGTTTGTTTTCCAAAATCCATGAGCAAGCCACTGCCTCTGAATCACAGTTCCTTCCTCTAAACTGCAGAATCAGACAGAATGACATCTTGCAGTTCTGCTTCTGTGTAACCACAAAGTTAAATTAGACACCTCTGCACTGCAGTATGGCTCCACTCCCATCCCACCCCACAGCAATCAACTGGTCTGTCTTACTGAATTCGTGATCCGCATGTAGAACGTGGAAATACAGTTCTGGTTAGCTAGCCAGCTCAAATACGACACACCTTTGGCTTAGGAACTCCTTGGGAGATCAGAGCACTGGGTCCACAAAATGCAATAATCAGACATGAAAGCACAACAGTTCCTCCTATTGTTTCGTGGGGTTTTGATAAGCCCTGGCACTCCGTGGTCGCCTGACTTAACGGAAGGGATAATGAATATGTGCTCCCAAAACAAGCACTTGAAATACAAATATTGACACTGTGCTCTAGTCTACATAGAAAAGCAAACATCTTGTTCCTTCAGAAATGCCTGTCTGCCTTCACGGCACCTCTGTCTACCTGCTCAGCTCAGTGATGTAGTGAGTGGCATCTCTGCCAGAAGGAACCCCACGCAGGACCAGGAGGCAGCTTGCTCATCTGGGCCATCAACACAGTCTGTGGCTCTACCTGACTTTTACCTCTTTTGCTTTCATTTTCACCAGATGATCCTCAAATGTCCCTCGCTTTACTCTCAAATTATGAAATTATGGCTCTCCAAAGTCCACAGAGAATTACTGGCCTTTTATAAAAACTGATGGATGGCCTTGCTCCTTAATTGCAGCCTCCTTTGGTGCAGAACAGGGCAGCTTTGAAGTCCACACTTCTGAGCAAGACAAAAGATCCTGTGCTCTCTGATCAAGATGTGCTTACCCAAAGCTGTGGCAATCGTACCCTAGAGGACAAGACTGGAGTCAGAAGTCTTCATTGACACCATCCTCAGAAATCATGTGGAAAGTGAGAACGAAGACTTAGGAGCAGGCTGGAAGACACAGGAGACATGTGAGAAGAAAAGGCAGGGATGAACCTTTGCTTGCATTCAACAATTGTGGGGAAAATGATTTGCCACAACTTTGTCTTGTCTCTTTGTGGGTGTCTACCAGCATTCCCATAAACCAGGAAGTCCAAAGCCGAAGTGCCAGCTGAGGCACTGGTGGGACTCTATTCTGCTTCTAGAAAGCATCATGGAGTCCTTCAGCCTTACTTCCTAATCCCAGCATATTATGGTAGGATTTCAACACATGAACCTGAAGGTAATATCAACATCCAGTCTGTAATAATGCCCCTTTATTTTCCCCCTCTGGCCTTGCTAATTGTTTGAGGATCTCTAAGTACTGTAGTAGGAACTGTACCTGAGGATGGGGAGTGAGGCTCCATTAACAATGGCGATATCTTCTCTTGAACAAACACCATCCAAAAGATTAGTCATGGCAGCTTTAGGTTGTGTTTTATTTTTATTTTTGCTGTTAGCCTTTTTGTGTGTGTGTCTTTAGTATTTTTAAACCCATTGACGGGAGAGGGCAAAGGAGATGCCTCAGACTCCCACCCTGAACTCTACTGGTGGAGCTATGAGCTGAAACCAAACAGATTATGGTTTGAATCCTCTGAACCTCCAGCCATACCTCTTGCTACCTTGAGTCTGGGCTCTGAGACACATCTCCAACTCAAAGGCAAACCAAGAGCATGAACCTAGCAGGAAGGGTTGACTTTGCCCTGGCTCTTTCTGTGCAATCTGTATCTGGGGAGAATTTTTACTGTACCAGGAGGAGCCTCTCCAAACTTGTAGGGACCAACGTTCACCCTCAGGCCTCTGAAAGGTTACTAGCCCCTGGCCTGGGTATGGCTCCTAGGGCAGTAGAAGCCTGTTTAGCTTCTCTATTGCTGTAATAAAACACTGGCCAAAGAAGCAGGCGGATCTCTGTGAGTTCAAGGCCAACCTGGCCTACAGAAGGAGTTCCAAGGAAAGCACAAAGCTACACAGAGAAACCCTGTCTCGAAAAAACAAAAAACAAAAAACAAACAAACAAACAAAAAAACCCACTGGCTAAAAGCAACCAAGGAAAGAGTTTAGAGTTTATTTCATCTTGAAGCTTAACATCCATCACTGAGAGAAGTTAAGTCGGGAACTCCAGCAGGAACTGCAGTAGAAACCACAGGGGAGCCCGGCACTTGGGAGGCAGAGGCAGGCGGATCTCTGTGAGTTTGAGGCCAGCCTGGTCTACAGAGCGAGATCCAGGACAGGCTCCAAAGCTACAGAGAAACCTTGTCTCAAAAATTTTTTTGAAAATAAATAAATAAATAAAAAGAAAAGAAACCACAGGGGGAAACTGTTTACTGGCTTGCTCTCTGGAGTTTGTTTAGCTTGCTTTCTTATACAGTGCTGAACCATGCACCCATCGTTGGCACTATTCACATTGGCTGGGCCTGGGCCTTCCCACATCAATCATCAATTAAGAAAATGCCCTGCACCAATCCAACAGAGGTAATTCCCCAATTGAGATTCCCTTTTCCTAGGTAACTGTAGTTTGTGTTGAGTTGACAAAAACTAGCTAGCCCGAGGAGAACCCAGGCCTCCAGTCCCTGACCTCTGCTCCTGTAATGATGTCGTCTGTTTGGTGACTCCCTCCAGGAACAGGGACTCCCAGCTCCAGATACTCAGGGTTTTTCCACTTCTCAGCCACAGCCTGTGTCTTCCTATACCTGCCTGACACTTGTAAGCTTTTTTTTTTTTTTTTTAACCTATAATGAAATGTTTTATAGTTTGTTTCTATTTCTTTAGAGCAGCATATGGGGATGCAGCCACAGTTGAGGCTACATCTTGCCCATCAATCCTCCAGACTAGAAACACTAGAAATAATTTTATAATTGTGTCAAAGATCATTGAGTTTTTTATGTTCACCTAATTAATCTTGTCTAGAGCACGCAGAGTGTTCTAGATGAGAGACAGGTTTCTTGTCAGTTACTTTACAATAACTAACAAGCATGTGCACACCCACATACACTCAGGTGTCGTAATGAGGGCCAGGTGAGATGTTTTACATGACAACTAGAAACTCGAGTTTGACAAGTAATAAGTGACTTCTCTCTTTTCCTAACAGGAAGGTCAGGTTCTTAACACTGCTGAAATAGTGTTCTTGGAGATAATGAATCTGATTGCTTGCTTCTGATGTAACAGAGCTATTCCCAGGGGCCAGGTAGTCTTAACTGCATGTGATTTTATGACCTGAGATGTCTTCTATGTTTCTTCTTCAGAGCACTATCATATCCAGGCAGCTTTAGGCCTGACCTAATGACATAGTCTGTGATGCAACTATTTGTATCTCTCAGGCTTATTCATTATCTGACTTTTTTTTTTTTTTTGAGCTGAGGATCGAACCCAGGGCCTTGTGCTTGCTATGCAAGCACTCTACCACTGAGCTAAATCCCCAAGCCAGGCTTATGCATTATCATCAGTCCATGTCATAGCCACTAAATAGGTAAATTGGTTTGATTCTCAGATTAGGGCCTTCATCATCACATGCAGGCTAAAATGTCAAATGGCAAGTGAAGTGCCATCTTCTATAAAAGCAAATCAGTTAGAATAACAGCAGATTTCCCAACAGAAAGTACAGGTCAGATGTATGTCAAGCTCTGAAACAACAGTTGCCAACTTTGATTACTGCATTCAGCAGAATGATCCATTATAACTGAATAATGAAAAAACATTTCCACAATAGATGCAAACTACAGTAATTCATGAGCCAGTAATAGAGAAGATACCTGAAGGGGTCTCACACAGAGAAAAGAAAGATGAACACAATCATGAAGCCACAGGAAAGAACAAACTACATAAACCAAAACAGTAAGTAAAGAAATGAAGGATAAGAAAATACCAAACATTACAAAATGTCAGGAATTAAAATTCACCTTTCAACAACAACAATGCTAATTATCTCAATTATCCAATAAAAATACTAGCAGATTCAATTACAAATAATCTATTCATTAGAAGACACCCCACTAACAAGAAAAAACCCTGGAAAACACAAGGTTAATGGGAACGGACGGAGAGGCATTCCAAACAAATGGAACAGAAACTATCAGGTGTGGTTACACTGACATTAACAAGGTAAGCTTCACACCAAAAATACCCAGAAGAGTTGTTTTGTTTTCAAAGGACATTTCATTTTCACTAAGAAAACAAATCAGTAAGAGAAGACTTCTAAACATAGTTGCACTGAACATCAGTACATCCTGTTTCATAAGCAAATACTACCAGGTGTAAAGACCTAGATCAACTCCAACACAATAGTAGTAGGTGACTTTCATACCCTGATCTCCCTAAAAGACAGATCAGATCTTCCAGACAAATAACAACACAGACAATAGATCGTATGAATTTGACAGACAACTGCACACTCTTATACCCGAACACTTCAGTTCTCAGCTGCCCATGGGACTTTATCTGAAATTAACCACATTTTAGGACACAAATAAGTATTTACTTCTGATAGTAAAAGAAACAATTAACTGAGTGGAAAGATTGCCCATGGGTGGGGAGAATCCTCTGACAGAGGATTCATTTCTAGAATATAAGAAAGAACTCTAAAACTAAATACCAAAAACCCTCAGACAATCCAGTCAGTAAACAGGCTAATGAAATAGTTCTCAAAAGATGAAGTACAAATGACCTAAAAAATACTTTAAAATGTCTGGTGTGGTGGTGTACATCTTTAATCACAGTAGCACTCAGGAGACATGGGCAGGCAGACCTCTGTGAGTTTGAGGCCATTTAGGACTAAATAGTGAGACTCTGTCTCAAAATAAAGTAAATAAAATAAAAGTATAAAAACCGTTCAGCATCTTTAACCACCAGAGAAATTCAAACTGCACTGACATTCCATCTCTCAATAGTGAGAACAACCATCATCAAGAGAACAAACAACCAATGCTGGTGAGGATTCAGGGAAAGGAACCCTTGGATGCTGCTAGTGGAAAGGTATATTGATCCAACCACTACAGAAATCAGTATGGAAGTTCCTCAGAACAGTAAAAGCAGAACTCCCTTAGGACTCAACCATACCATTAATGAGTGTTTACTCAAAGGACTCCAAGTCAACAAATCAGCTATTGCACATACATGTTTATTTCAGTATTATTTACAACAATCAAGTTATTTCATCACAAATGAACAGATGAAAAAAATGTGATATGTGTGTATGTGTATGTATATGTATTCTATGTATACATAGTACAGTTTTATTCATCTATAAAACAGAATAAAGTTATGACATTTGCTAAAAAATAAATGCACTGGAGATCACTGTATTACATGAAATAAGCCAGACTTAACATATATCTTATGTAAAATTTGGAATATATATAAATTGATAAAAATAATTTATATGCATATAACAGAATAAAAACATGGAATAAAAGAGAAGTGACAGGAGACGGTGATACTTGGTAAATGTGGTTAAAGCACATGACATACTTGAAAGAAATTGTCTTTTAAAATCAATTACTATGTACAATGATTATAAGAAATAAAAGAAAATGACTGCATTTTTTAGTTAGTGTTTCTTTGCTGTGGTTAAATGATAAACCGTTTAAAAGGAGCAAAAGCTTATTCTGACCCAGGGAAAGGTTCAGCCTTCAAGGACAGGTCCTCAGTAATGACCTGCCTTCGTATTGGCTCCATCTTCTTGGTTCCCACCTCCTTTCAATAGCTCGTTCATTTGCAAACTCATCAGCAGATGAATCCATTGAGGAGATCAATGTCCTCGTGACTTACCAGCTAGGGATCAGGCCTTTCACACACAGGCTTTTAGGGATGTTTTAACCACGTAACCATATATCCTGCCTCTGAACAACCCAAATTGGTGCTGTACACAGTTCTCCTGGGGCATGTGCTGCCAACAGAAACACACCTACTAGTTCCCTCTGCAGTCTACACAGTATAACCAACAGACTACCTGGTTGATGTTAGTTGGCTAAAAGTTAGCAGAATGAGTAGGACAGCTCAGAAATGACTTCTCAGAGGTCAAATGATAAGTGACCATGCTCAAACTCGAATTTCCTTCCTTTTCCTCCACAACCCAAATCTTGTACTTCATTTTATGTAGGTCTATTTGAGCATCTGATAATGCCAGTGATATAATGACAAGAAAAAGTGGGTTAATTAGGTGTGTGACCATCTATGATAATATCTTTTTTTTTCTTTTTCCAGAGTTGAGTATGGAATGCACAAGGGATCACTTTTTTCAGTGAGGAAGACTTACAAACTTTTAAATATATGAATTTAATTTAAGCACAGGGCTTAAATTAAGCCCAAGAATAGTACAGTAGAAATACACTTAGAAAGACTGACCCTGTGTGATACTACACAAGCTGTATTATAGCTGTTCATTCTCCGCTGCTCTCTGAACCCCAAGGCTACTCAGATAACGTGAAAGAAAACACAACCCTCGTTTACCACACAGAGAGACTCCCAATAGTTATAAATACCTTTGACTCAGCTGTCCCTGAGTAGCCAGAGGGTAAGTGTAGGTATTTGTCCCAGAGCTTGGGAGAGCCTTGTTTACAGAAGTGAAAGAGTTACAGTGGGTGAGGAGTCACAGTTTGAGGAGGCACGTCCTTCACGTCCACAGTGCTTATTCCTTTAGATCTGTACACACTGGAATAAACAGTAGACTGAGTACTTTCACAAGATGAGTATAGTTGTTTATTTAAATGAGGTAGCATGATTCTGAAAACCCACGTGAATCTACCTGGAGAGACTGAACAGCTGCTGTTGTGTAAGGATAAATCATCTCTAAGCCACTGGACTTTGACAAAACTAGATTCATTGCATTTCACAACAGTAGCAGCAGCTTTTGCTGCATAAATATACCATTCTTCTCCTGCAATTTATTTTCCCAAATAGTACAAGCCTGTGACACATGACAGGTAAGCCAGAAGCAACACTTCCCACCCTCTGGAGAAAACTGTCTTCAGCCATTTTGAAGCAACTATAGAAGTAATGAGTTTAGGCAAACTTCCAGCTGGGATAACTTCTATATTGCTAAGACACTGTACAGCAGCCCGGCGTGGCTTTCCATTCTCTTGATGAAGAGGCCACCTTAGTGACTGATTCTTATACAACTTCTGATCACAGATGGGTCCCTGTTAGGCTGGCCTTGCCTTGCTCTTGCGTGGTCTTAGGGAATCCTTGTGTCGTCTCCTTGGTCTTCAGAAACATGTCCTTTTATATGCCGGAACGATGCTGCTTCTCCTCTTGTTTAATAGATTGCTTTGCTATGATTGCTGCTTCTCCTCTTGTTTAATAGATTGCTTTGCTATGATTCTCCAGTGTCTCATCTTGAAGAGTTCCAGGAATTCTTGGTCACACATCCTTTAGAAATCACCCCTTCGAAATGGATCCACAAGTCCCCACTTCTAACAGAGGAGCCATTTGATGACTTCTGAGGAAGGGAAGTCAGTTTTCTTCAAGGGTATGACACCAGTAGGTCAGCTCTCCTCCATACTCAGTAGTATATAGGCCTCAAACATTGGATTCAGTGGATAATATTTTTTCTAATTTTAGAAGATAACACAAAGTTGGGGGAGGTAGGGAGGTAGGTCTGGGAGGAACTGTGGGAAGGGGGGAATACATTTGATCAAAATATACTCTGTGAAATTCTCCAATCATTAATAAAAATATTACATTAAAAAAGACATTAGAAAAAAATTTTAAAAGAAAATGACTCAGGGGCTGGAGAGATGCCTTAAAGGTTAAAGAGCCCCCGCTGCTTTTCCAGAGGAACCAGGTTCCAATCCCAGCACCCACACAGCAACTCACAACCATCTATAACTCCAGCTTCAGGGGATCCAATGCTCTCTTGTGACTTCCTTGGGTACTGCGTGCATGTTGTACACAGACATACAAGCACACAAAATACCCATGTACATAAAATAAAGAAAAAAATTTAAAGGAAAAATATATATCACAACATTGTCTGTGTAAGACACATTTAAATAAGGATTTGTTTTGTATTTCCAGTCTCCTGGAGTAATTAGTTCACAAGAATTCTACATCTTGGGACCCAGCTCTGGCCATACAAGATGGTTTGGTGATTGAGAAAGCAATGAAGCATGCTTTCTCACCTGTGTCCTCTCACTCAGGGACTGGAATGCTGCCCTCTGATCAGCAAGCCCGGAAGGCATCCTGTCTGGAAGATCTGCTCTGGGACTTTGGTTTCAACATCACCAATCCTTTTTGTTTTCAAGTGACTTGTAACTTCAAATCCACCCCGAAGTCACCTTCTGAGGCCTATCTGGTCATTCTGTTGATCTTGCAATGAACTAGGTTGACTTCCTGATTATTACACCCATTGCTAAAGGATGCAGTTTCCACGCTCAGGGTTGCACTTATGATGACACATCAAGAAACCCCTCCTCCCTGCCCTTGTTTACCTGTCTAAGCACATTCGAGTTTGCACCTGTTCTTGAGATCTCATGTGCAAGAGACAATCACAGAGGAGTTTCAGAAGACTGGGTGTGTCATCAGTCCCTGAGGATCCTGAGATAACTCAGATGACATCATATTTTCCAGCAAAAACACAAAGGCATCATAAAGAGTTTTTTCAGTATACACTTGGATCCATTTTTGTCTGTTTTGACTGCTAGCATTTCTACCAGTTAGTTTGTGCCAGCCATGTTGTTTTATTTTACTGTTGTTGGGGAGGTTTTCTGTCTAAGTTTTTAGGTTAGCATAACTAAGTAAAGGTTCCATTATGTCATCTACACAGACACAGACATACACACACACACACACACACACACACACACACACACACACACTACATGTCATCACTCTTTGTTCTTATGTATTCACTTCCCCTGCTGCTCTCCCCTGTTGCCAGCATTTTAAAGGAGGCAAGCTCATCGGATAATTAGTCATATGTTGTGGCTAGCTTGGGGCTGCATCCTACCCATGACTGCTCTCTCGACATCGAGGGATTCTGCCAGAGCACAATACTAGGAACAGATTTTTCTGTAACTAAGGATGCTTGTGTTCTGTCTTCCTTTGAGGCTGCCATTGAAAAGCATTTGAATTGTCTGTTTGATTAGGAATAATTTGCCCTGACTTCATATTTTGTTCTTCCAAAATAAACAGTTTCTAGTAGCTTAGAGAATTTTCCCAGGAATTTCTGTTTTTTACTTCATGTGCTTGGCTCTTCATGCATCTCTATTCATTTAAAAAAAGTGTAGGTAGCACTCTGTTTATTTTCCCTCCCCTTCTATATTATCCAATCACAAGCTGTCAGAGCCAAACGTGTATATATGAGCTATATACACTAATGGACTCAGAAGCGGGGGTGGGGGGGATGGGGGGATGGGGGGATGGGGGGATGGGGGGATGGGGGGTGGGGGGTGTAGGAAGAGAAGGAGAAAGTGATAGTATAGAAGAAGTTATGAATCTGAGAGAAGTTGGCAAGTGGAGAGTGAGGGGAGTGAGGAACAATGGAAATTATGTAAATACAGTATACTCATATATAAAACTCTAAAAGAATTTATTTTTAAAAACAAAGAGCCAGGCGGTGGTGGCGCATGCCTTTAATCCCAGCACTCGGGAGTCAGAGCCAGGCGGATCTCTGTGAGTTCCAGGCCAGCCTGGGCTACCAAGTGAGTTCTAGGAAAGGTGCAAAGCTACACAGAGAAACCCTGTCTCAGGGGGAAAAAAAAGAATCTAGACACAGAGAATGCCTTAACCCCAGCTCCTAAGAGGCTGAGGCAGGTAGAGCTCTGTGAGTTCACAGCCAACCTGGTCTACAGAGTGAGTTCCAGGACATCCAGGGCTTTGTTGAGAGATTCTGTCTCAGTGAATAGATAGATAGATAGATAGATAGATAGATAGATAGATAGATAGATAGATACATACATACATACATACATACATACATACATAATACATACATACAAACATACATATTTTTTAAAAAGAAAGAACCAGAAAGCCTAACTAAATAAAATGTTTAGAAGTAAAAATCTGTCAATGTCAGCCAACTACTAAACCATGCCATCCAGAACCCAGACGTTCTGTTTGTCCGTCATCTTTAGATATAAGATTTTAATCTCTTTCAGTTTCAAGATAGATAGTGAGTTTTCCAGCAAGGGAAAAAGAAAGAAGGAAACAAACAAAGAAAGAAAGAAAGATCATTAGCAACATGTATTGATTGTGTCTTTCTTTTTGTTCTTCAGGAAAGCAAAAACAGTTCCAGAAGTTCTAGACAGGCTATTTTTGTTTAGTTCAGTAGGTAAGATTAGGCCATTTGACTTTGTTATGTCTGGAAAGAAAAAAGAGGATTTGCTTAGCCCAGTTATGATTCTTCCTCAGGAGCTGGGCAGGTTGCCACTTCATTCCTAGACTCCAAACCAAGAAGCCACAGAACCTTAATGGGCCACAAGAGCAACAGCTCTGTTGTGGACACGAGGCTACTGTGATTACTGGATTTGCTCACACCCGACTGGGCATGGATCGAGGCTGTGCCTGTGTTCCTGTCCGTCTCACATACAGCCTTATTCTGGCACTACTGTCTAGCTGTGGCACATTCTCGTGATGGGAGGGGGATAGTGCACATCTCTAGCCAGATAAAACACACAAATATAACACACGGCATCTCTGTTGATGTCATGCCCAATAGTATTTGATTCATGAAACAAGTCACCTGGCCAAGTTTAACATAAACTGAAACCCCAGTGGCAAGAACGACAAGAACACCTTTTGGCTAGTCATCCAACAGTATCTGCCACAGGGAAGGAATTAAAATAAGCCTTAGAAATCTCTTGCTCTGCTTTAGTTGTCAAGAGGAAGTGCAGAAAGCAATGAGCTGGTAAAGTTATAAATTCCTTTTCTGACCAAAGTCTCTAGCTTTAGCATTGGTTCTGGTCCCAGAAGGGCAGGGTTGACATGAACACCTCTGAAGTTTAAGTTCTGAAACCTGTACCTTCAGCTTTTTGTTCTCCATGTTGAATCTGAAACAGTTTTTGAGCATGAAGAACAGAAGCTTAAAATATTTTCCAAAAATTCCTGAACTTTATGAAATTCTGAATTTATTTACTTATTTGTTCATTTATTTTGAGATAGGGTCCCCCTATGTAGCCCTGTCCTGGAACTCACTGTGTAGATCAGGCTGACTTTGAATTCACAGAGGTCCATGTGCCTCTGTCTCCTGGGTGCTGGAATTAAAAGTATGTGTCAGCACGCCTGTATGCCCATGCCTGCTTCTCTTCTTCATTTTAAAGAGCACAACATCACATTGTTTCTATTACTTTTTTAAAAACATGATTTATGGACTTGGGATATAGCTTAGGAATAGGGTGTACTTAGCATACATGAGGACCTGAGTCTGATCCCTAGCATCACACACACACACACACACACACACACACACACACACACACACACACACACAGAGACAGAGAGAGAGAGACAGAGACAGAGACAGAGACAGAGACAGAGAGACAAAGAGAGAGACAGAGAGACAAAGAGAGAGACAGAGAGATACAGAGAGAGAGACACACAGAGAGAATTTATCTTGAGTCAATATCCCTGGAGTTCTCAGTTAACCTAGAAAGAAACCAAAAATGGCAAATCAATCCATCCAGTGCTGAGATGTTTAAACGAGGCAGTGTTAGTTTAAGTGAAGGCCAGCCTCCCAAATGACTCCACATGTTCTATTCTTCATGATACACACATCCATCTGCTGTCTCCTTGTACACTGTGCTAGCGTTCACCTGTATGACAGCCATTTCTGAACTTAAATTATAAGACATTACTCATTCTGTCTTAACATTCTCACTCTGGCTCTCTTTCTTTATTTCTTCCTATATTCCATCCAATCTTGGGGAACCAGTTGCCATGTTGAGAGCAGATCCAGTGAAGGCCCAGCACAGGGAAGAACTGGGGCCTACAAGTAAGATCCAAATGAATGAGGCAACTGAAAGGTGTGTCCTCCAGCTCAGTCGTGTTTTCAAATGTTTGAAAATTTAGTTAACCACTTGCCTTTAACCTTATGAGAAACCCCTGAGAGAAATACATTGTGTATTCATTCAGAGAACATGGGAACTGTCTGTTGAAAGCTGCAATACATTGTTCAATTTTGTTATGTATAAGAGGATAACTAAAAATGTCAGGAAACTCATATTACCTCAGAACATATCATTTGTGACCCATGGATCCAGAAGCTGCCAGTATTCACCACTGATAAACTAGTGTCTGAACTCTGAAGGCTCATGTAATAAAAACCCAATAACCACCCAATGACCATTTTGGCAAATAAGAGGATTATGACCCTCTGCTTCACCTCATCTTCCAAATTACACACTTCAAGTAACTAAAGGGCAAAAGTATATTTGCACTGAGAGCCATGAACACAGCCGGAGAAGTTCAACACCATGGAAAAGCACAGTGGTTAGTCAGCTTTCTCAATTGCTCCAGCAATTGAGTATAAATTTTAAAAAAATACACAGAAAAGGTTTATTTTAGCGTATGGTTGGAGAAGTCTCAGTCCAGGGCCTGGAGAGATGGTTCAGAGTGTGAGAGTGACTATAGCACAAGCCTGGAGACCTGCATTCATATCCCAGCACCCCCACAAAAACTGGGCATGACTGTGTGCACCTGTAACACCTGCACTGGGCGGGGCAGGGGGCAGGGCAATTGGACTGTGCTGGCCAACAACCTTGCCCCTCCACAGTAAAATCCAGGTTCAGTGAGAGACCTATTTTTTGTTTTGTTGTGGTTTGGTTTTGGTGTTTTGTTGTTTTTGTTTCTATGAGACAGGGTTTCTCTGTGTAGTAGCCCTGGCTGTCCTGAAACTCACTCTGTAGACCAGGATAACCTTGAATTCATAGAGATCCTCCTACCTCTGCCTCTTGAGTACCAGAATTAAAGGCATGCACCACTATTGCCTGGAGAGCGCCCTATTTTAAAGGAATAAATCAGAGGGTGACAGAGGAGGATACCCAGTGGACACCTGACACCTCTGATAGCCTCTGTGCATGTATAGGTGTCTGTGTGCATTCTCATACACACATGTGCATACAGTTTCAACCCATAGCCAATTCACTCCCACTACTTTGGATCTAAATCAGGGCAATACATCTTGGTGTGACCTTATGATGTCCCAAACTGCTCATATCATCAGCAGGGAACAAACACAAGGCACCAGGAGACAAGGGTGCCACAGTTCTCTTCAAGGGTGTACTCTCAATGACCTAAAGACTTTCTATCAGTCTCTGCCTATCATACATAGTGTCACCCATCCAAACTGCAGGTGACAGGTGACAGCTGACAATATGACAGGTGCCACATCCACCTCAATGAGCTATTTTGAATGAATTTGTATGAATGCCTTGAATGTAATATGAAAAAAGAGATTTAAAACTAAAGCATTAATGACCAAAATTGGCTTATAAACTACAAAATCTGAATAAGCCACATCTTTCAAAAAGACAGAATAAGTACTCCAAATTCTTCTTCAAAAACTGGTAAAAGGCTGACAGTTCTATAACTGATCTTTATCAGATTTACAAAAATATTAATCTCTATCCCACAAGTTGACTTATGGTGTAGGCTTGGTGTTATGATGGAGAACCAGCTGGTGTGTCTGTGATGCAAGCAGAAAAAAGTCCCTGCAGAACACAGGCAGAGGGAATAGTCTGTGAGCCCTGCAGGGCACATACAGAATGGCCTGTGAGTCCTACAGAGTGTGGACAGACAGAATGGCCTGTGAGTCCTGCAGAGCACAGACAGAAAGAATGATCTGTGGGCCCTGCAGAGTACAGACAGACAGAATGGCCTGTGAGTCCTGTAGAATACAGACAGATAGAATGGTTTGTGTGTCCTACAGAGTGTGGACAGAGTGTAGAATGGTCTGTAAACCTTGCAGAGTGCAGGCCCTTGGTGCTGTACGTATACATCTGTTCTGTAGGAAATCGGGTTATTTGCCTGACTAGCAGGGCTTCGGCCTCAGTGTGAATCCGGATGCATCAGAGCACTCCACCGTGAACCACCATTATATCTCCTGTGGAGACTTGTTTTCCATTTAGAGGTTCCTTGTGCCCAGATTCTCTACATGTTCTGTAAGTATGGGTGTTTTCTTTTCCCACTTCCTGACCAGCTCTCCTTGGTGGGGTTCACATTATTATTTTGTCTTGTAATACTTTTTAGTGTTTATTAGTAAGAACCACAGGCTGGAGAGATGGTTCAGAGGTTAAGAGCACTGGCTGCTCTTCCGTAAGAGCTGAGTCCAATTCCCGACACTCACATGGTGACTTACAAACATCTCTAAATCTGGTTTTAGATTTAAATGTCTTATTGCCAGGTCTGATGTCCTCTTCTGACCTCCATGGGCACTAGACATGTAAGAAACTTTTTGAAAAAAACCTAAATGCAAAAAAGAAAAAAAAAAAGCCTAAATGCAAAAAAAAAACTAAATGTAAATAATTAACAAATCTCTCTATTCCCCCAAATGAGTCCTTTCAAAGAGGAAAAGAAAAGACAAAGCTGAGAATTCATGTTTCAAAACATTTACTAATAATATTATAAAAAATATATTATATTATAAACTTTCTCATAAAATATAAACATATCCTTATATCAATAAAAATTAACTAAATAATGATCTTAGTGCTTACATAGTACTCTAATATGGCAATGCATTATATTTTAGTTATAGAATTCTTTGTCTACATTGTTCAAATTTCCAATTATATTAAAACAAGGCTATAATAAAATCTTTGAATATATGTGCATAATTTAATAATATATTTCTTTAGGATACACTTTAAAAAATCTACCAGTTTCAAAATAATGGATCATTAACCGATTGAATAAATTCTAGCAAAGATTAGGAGACTAGGGTACCGTATGGAAAAAGGAGAAAGTGTTAGGTTAGAAAATCTTTTGACCATGTACTTTTGTCCTTATAAAGTCTTGAATAACTAGTATGTAGCCATCATTAAAAGGTCCTTGACTTCAGCATATGTAGAAACCAACAAGTCTGTCTTTCACACCTTTCAACTTGACAGTTTCTTCATGTCGTTTTAAATATTGGGGTGAGCTATTCAAATGAAATTAAAGAAGTGCAATGTGGATCCAATTAAGGTCATACATATACCAATTTTCTGTTTTCACACATGCTCAGAACATATTCCCTGATCTGTCACATGTAACAGGACAACCTGCTACAGACATTTCCGTAGTGAAATATTTGGAAGTGGTTTTTTAAAATTACAACTACCAAGGAAAGTGGTCCAAAGGGAGTAGAGGAGACCTGGGGTGTGGTGCAGTCCTTCGTTTGCCTAAAATGAGCAATGGTTTCTTTTGACTTGAAGACAGAGAAGATGTTTGAAGTCTATAAGTTACACAAACAAAGGACAAGAAAACATATTGTCTGAAGAAAGTCTCCGAATCACAAAGTTCCCTTAGAAGTCCTGCTGTGTGGACGCTGCTTGTACCACTGCCAGCTAGGGGATGTCGTGACTCGTCACTGCATCTTGGTGCTGGAAGCCAGGATTTGGTACTAAAGTTCCCTAAAATAATTTTTTTATCAATAAAGGACTGTGGCTTTTGTCACAACTCCACTTCCTTAAAGCAGATTTTTATGTTAGAAAAGCAAGAAAATTTTTTACTGAGTTCTCATGGCTGTACAGGGTAGAATGCACAATATTTTGTAAAGAAATCCAGGATTTTGGAAATGGAATACAACTGAAAAAGGGGGCGCTTGAATCAGAAGGAGGTTCACATCAGCGTTTCCTGTGACATTCTGTTCTTTTGTTCAGAATATCGGCTAATGGAATCCAATCTATCAGCACGTGAAAGCAGCACAATTTTCTCCGGTTTCAGTGCAGGCTGGGCCTTGTTGCACTGGAGTGGCCCTTCTGACATCTGCCTTGCTGTGTCTTCAAATCACTGCTCAGCCACCTTCTCCCAAAGGCATCCTAGACAGATGTTTCCTTTCATTTGTAGAATATGAATTTAAATTTACATGGAAGTATGTCCTATCGTAGATTTATATCTGGCTGTATCAGTGTAAAGAGATACAGGACAAGAAATTAGAAGTGGAACTATGAAAGGGAAGGGGCTGGGAGGGAGGAACAAGAATGGAACAAAATATGGAGGAAGGGGACCAGCCACAGCAGGTAGGAAGGATGGGGAACAGGATGGCGGGAAGGCCAAGAAGAACAAGAGGACAGTGTGTGAAATGAAATCATTCACTTTGGATGACGACTGAATGAATTTTATTACGTCCAAATCATAAATATTAACAATTATTATTCTCCTCTAGCACAGACAAGTGCAGACACTTCCAATCACCTGGTAGCCACACATGTGGTCAAGCCATCCCTTAACGCAGCCCTGCTGGGTAAAGCAAGCTCAGATCTCACTAGGAAACTTTTGCTCCACCCCTTGGCATTTCTATAAAAAGCCCTTTTGGAGAGAGAGAGAAGGGGCCAGTGGACACTGATCCAGGCTCTCCTGAAGCTATCCTGTGTTTCTGTCTGTCTCTTCTTCACGTTCTCTTTCTACCTAATATTTCTTGTCCCTCTCTCCTCAAGAGTACCCTGGAAAAAATGGGAAAATGTGGGAGCTGGCCTCCCGCAATTAAACATATTTTTTTTCTCACACAATATAACCTAAATACAGTTTCCCCTCCCTCTATTCCTCACAGTTCCTTCCCAGCTCCTCTCCCATTAAGATCCACTCCCTTTCTGTCTTTCATTAAAAAAGAAAAAGGCTTCTAAGAGATAACAATAAAACATCACAAAATAAAATATAGTAAGTTAAAACAAAAACCATGATATTGAATTTGGACTAGACAAACCAACAGAAACATAAAAGAGCCCCAAGAGAAGTTATAAGGACCAGAGACCCACTCCCACATTCATTGATTCACTCAGGAGCCTCATAAAAGTACTAAACTGAAATCTATAGTACATTTGCAGAGGCCCTGGTAAAGGCCCCTGCAGGTCCTGCGCATGATGCTTCAGTCTCTGTGAGTTCCTATGAGCTCTGCTCAGTTGATTTAGAGGGCCTTGTTCTCTTGGTGTCCTCTGCTCTCTCTATCTCCCCCACTTCTTCTGCCTCCTCTTCTGGTGGATTCTCTGAGCTCTGGGAGGAGGGATTTGATGGAGATATCTCATTTAGAGTTGTGTGTTCCAAGGTCTCTCTCTGTGTAATGTCTGGCTGTGGGTCTCTGTATTTGTTCCCATCTGCTGTAGGAGGAAGCCTCTTTGATGATGGTTGGATAAGGCACTGATCTAGGAATATAGCAGAATATCATTAGGAGTCATTCCATTGTTACTTTTTTCTTCTTAAATCAGTAGAAGTATTTCGTTTTACCTTAGGTCTCTGAGCTATCTAGTCTCTGGTTCTTGGTCACCCAAACAATGTCTTGTGTAGGTTCTATCTTGTGGAGTGAGCTTTAAGTTAAATCAGAAATTAATTGGTTACTCCCACAAGGTTGGTGCCACCATTTGCTCTAGGATATTTTTCAGCAAGGACAGATTGTAGATCAAGGTTTTGCAGTTGGTTTGGTGTTTATGTTTCTCTTTTTGTAGCCTATGAGTACCTGTCCTGGCTGGTTTTATGTCAACTTGACACAAGCTAGAGTCATCAGGGAGGAGGGGCCTCAGCTGAGGAAATGCCTCATTGAGATCCAGCTGTAAGGCATTTTCTTAAATAGTGATCAATAAGGAGGGCCCAGTCCATCGTGGGTGGTTCCATCCCCAAGCTGGTGGTTCTGGATTCTATCCCTAATTATCTGGAAAATGCAAATCAAAACGACTCTGAGATACCACCTTATACCTGTCAGAGTGGCTAAGATCAAAAACACAGAAGACAGCTTATGCTGGAGAGGATGTGGAGCAAGGGGAACTCTCCTCCATGGCTGGTGGGAATGCAAGCTTATACGGCCACTTTGGAAATCAATATGGTGCTTCCTTAGAAAACTGGGAAGCCATCTCCCCCAAGACCCAACTATAGCACTCTTGGGCATATACCCAAGGAATGCTCAATCATACCACAAGGGCATTTGCTCAGCTATGTTCATATCAGTATTGTGTGTAATAGCCAGAACCTGGAAACAACCTAGATGCCCTTCAACTGATGAATGGATAAAGAAAATATGGTACATATACACAATGGAGTACTACTCAGCAGAGAAAAACAATGACATCATGAGGTTTGCAGGCAAATGGATGGATCTAGAAAAAATCATCCTGAGTGAGGTAACCCAGACTCAGAAGGACAAACATGGTATGTACTCACTCATAGGAGGGTACTAGATGTAAAACAAAGATGACTAGACTGATACACAACTCCAGGGAGGCTACCTAGAAAATGGGACTCTAGGAAAGACCCAGATCTCACCCAGGGATGAGATCTACATGAACAACCTAGACGACAGTGGGAGTAATGAAAGGTAAGATTTGAGGGAAAGAAAGCTTAGGGGAGCAGGAGATCCCAGCTGGATCAAGAACAGACAAGGAGAACGAGGAATAACAGACCATGATAAATGAAGACCACATGAGAACAGGGATAGGCAGAGTGCTTGAGAGGTCCCCAGAAATCCACAATGATATATCCTTTGTAGACTGCTGGCAGTGGTCTTCGAGGGAGGGCCTGATCTGACCTAGTCTGGTGATCAGATGACTAAACACCCTAGCAGTCATCTTGGAACTCTCATCCAATAACTGATGGAAGTGGATGCAGAGATCCTCGGCCAGGCCCCAGGTGGAGTTCCAGGTATCCAACTGTCAAGAAGGAAGAGGGACTGCAAGAGCATGAATTGTTGAATTCAAGATTGCAAAAAGCACAGGGACAAATAGCCAATTGAATAGAAGCACATGAATTATGAACCAATGGCTGTGGATCCCCCAGCTGGATCAGGCCCTCTGGATAAGTGAGACAATTGAATAGCTTGATCTGTTTGGGAGGCTCCCAGGCTGTGGGACCAGGACCTGTCCTTGGTGCATGAGCTGGCTGTTTGGAACCTTGGGCTTACACAGGGACACATGCTCAGCCTGGAAGGAGGGGACTGGACCTGCCTGTACTGAATCCACCAGGTTTAAATGAGTCCCCAGGGGTGTCTTGATCCTGGAGGACAAGGGAATGGAGGGGAGGGGCTGGGGGGAAGGTGGGGGTGGGGGCTGGAGGGGGGAGGACAGGGGAACCCATGGCTGATGTATAAAATTAAAACACAATAATAATAATAATAAAAAGAAATCTCAGTTTCCTACAAACTGAGGAACTATTAGAATAAAGAAGATTAAGATCATAAAAAAAAGAAAGAAAGCGGGCTGAGCAAGCCATGGGGCCCAAGCCAGTAAGCAGCACCCCTCCATGGCCTCTGCATCAGCTCCTGCCTCCAGGATCCTGCCCTGTTTGAGTTCCTGTCCTGACTTCCTTCAGTGATGAACAGTGAGTGATGTGGAAGTGTGAGCTGAACAAACCTTTTCCTCCCCAACTTGCTTTTTGGTCATGGTGTTTTATCACAGCAATAGAAACTCTAACTGAGGCAGTTCCTTTCTGTGTCAAAGACACTAGAACATGGGGGTGAAGGTTCTATGTAGGCACCAGCTGGACCTCTCCATGTTCAATGAGTTGTGTGGGTGTTGTCTTCAGCAATGGGGTCTTGCTGTCCATTTGTGGAGAGCAAACTATTGTCTTCACAACAGCCTGAGTTGTTTGGGGATTTCCATGAGACCATGCTGGGCAACAACCCAATGGGATAAAACCTATTCCTGGTACTGGAAGATTTGTTTGTTTATAAGAGATGTCCAGTTGGGATTCTGTCTCTCTCATTATTTGGAGACTTCATTAGGATCAACTTCATATACTTTAGGAAATTTACGAAGCATTGGGTTTCTATACCACCCTTTAAATGCCCTTCAATTCTAGCTGCCTCCGCTCATTCCATCATTCACCCCTGTCTCCCCTCCTCCTTCCCACTTGGTCCTCCCATTCTCATCCACTTCCAACTGACTCCAGTACACCAATAAAGTCTATTCCATTTCCCCATCCCAGGGAGAGCCTTCGTGGGGCCTCTCTTTTTCTCATGGCCAACTGACCACCAGGCTACGAGGACAAAGGGAGCAGAAGCAGCAAGCAGGGCTTGTGTGACTGTGAGTACAAAAGAAATAAACTTCAGGGAATCGGCTTCAGTGAGACAGCTCAATTTTATTCCAGGGAGTGAGGGGAATACATAGGACAGGGACAGAAGCTGGGGCATCAGCTAATAGGTGCTCCTAGCATGCCTTATTTGCATTTGGCAGCATGGTCCCATCATACAGATGGGAGCACAACATCTAATCATCATCTGGGCAGCATGGGGAGAGCATTTGCAGGGAACTGTGTCGAAGGTCACACTTAAGATGAGTCAGGCATTCGAGCTCAGGGACAGCTTCCAAATAAGATCAGGCAGAGAGTAAGAAGCCCTGTGAGGGGAAGGGAGGCTTCCATTCTGCACTGAGCTCAGAGAGCTGTCTGAACATTGTGAACGGCAACCTTCAGCAACAGGGCCTTCCAACAATCCATGTGTCTCTCCTAGTGCCTCTCTCTATGCCTAGCCTCTCTATACTGTAGCCAAATAATCATTTAGTTAATGGCTAATATCCATATATAAGTGGATATGTACCATATTTATTTTTGTGAGTCTGTGTTACTTAGTTCAGAATTTTTTTTCTAGTTCCATCCCTTGTTTGTGAATTTCATTTTTTTAATAACTGAGTGATATTCCGTTGTATAAATATACCACATTTTCTTTATCCAGTCCTCTGTTGAGGGACATCTAGGTTGTTTCCAATTTCTGGCTATTAGTAATAGATCAGCAATGAACATAGTTGGGCAAGTGTCCCTGTGGCAGGATGAAGTGTCCTTTGGGTGTATGTCCAGTAGTATAGCTGAACCTTGAGGTAGACTGATGAAGTGTCCTTTGGGTGTATGTCCAGTAGTGTAGCTGCACCTTGAGGTAGACTGATGAAGTGTCCTTTGGGTGTATGTCCAGTAGTATAGCTGCACCTTGAGGTAGACGATTCCCATTTTTTGGAGGAACCACCATGCTGATTTTCATAGTGGCTGCAGAAGTTTGCACTCTTGACAGCAATGGAGGAGTGTTCCACTCATTCCACATCTCTGTGAGCATGGAGCTGTCACTTGTATTATTGATCTTAGCCATTTGGACAGATGTAAGATGGAATCTCAAATTAATTTTGATTTGCATTTCCCTCATGGCTAAGGATCCAACATCAATTTATGTGGAGAGACACTAAAACAAATTCCAGTAAAATCAGGAAAAAGACAAGGTTGACCACTTTCTCCATACCTGTTCAATATACTGTTTGAAGTCTTAGATAAAGCAGTAAGACAACTGAAGGAAATCAAAGGACTACAAACTGGAAAGGAAGAAGTCAAAGTGTCTTTATTTGCAGATGATACGATAGTAACATAAGTGACCCTAAAAATTCCACCAGGAAACTCCTACAGCTGATAATAGATTCAGAAAGTAGCTGGATACAAAACTGACAATAATCAACAGCCCTTCTATATACAAATAACAAACAGAGTGAGAAAGAAATCCAGGGAACAACACCTTTCTTAACAGTCTCAACTAGTATAAAATATCTTGAGGTAACTCTAACCAAGCAAGTGAATCACTTCTATGATAAAACAAAACAACAAAACAAAACAAAACAAAACAAAACAAAACAAAAACACTTTAAGACATTGAAGAAAGAGGCTGTAAAGATGGCTCAACAGTTAAAAGCACTGGCTGCTCTTCCAGAGGACCTAGGCTTAATTTCTAGCACCCATATGGCAGGTCACATCTGTCTCTAATTCCAGTTCCAGGGCTTCTGATACCCTCACACACATGTACATGCAGGCAAAACACCAGTGAACACAAAAGAAAAATAAATTATATGTATAATTACATAGTTATATGTTATATATTTATATAAAGATATTGAAGAAGATATCAGAAGATGGAAAAATTTCCCATGCTCATCAATTAGTAGGATTAATAGAGTAAAAATAGCCATCCTACCAAAAACAATCTACAGATTCAATGCAATCTCAATCAAAATTCCAACATAATTTTTACAGAAATTGAAAAAAATCTATTTTTGGCACCATATGGAAACACATAGAATAATTTAATAAAAGCACTGTAGCAAGTATTACCATCCCTGATCTCAAGTTCAACTACAGAGCTATAATAATAAAAACAGCTTGAAATTAGCATAAAAACAGCCATGTTGATCAATAGAATCAAATCAAAGACCCAGACATAAATCCACACACCTTTGGATACCTGGCTTTTGGTAAAGATGTCAGAAACACACACTTCAACATCTTCAACAAATGGTGCTTGTCTAACTGGATGGCTGTGTGTAGAAGAATCCAAACAGATCCATACTTTTCACCCTGCACAAAACTCAAATCCAAATAGAACAAAGACCTTAACATAAAATCAGATACACTGAATGCAATAGAAGAGAAAGTGGAAACAGCCTTGGACACACTGGCATAGGAAAGAACTTTCTGAACAGAACATTGATAACATAGGCATTAACATGGACAACTAATAAATGGGACCTCATGAAACTGAGAAGCTTCTGTAAGGCAAAGGACATTGTTACCCTGACAAAGTACAGCCTAGAGAATGAGAAAAGATCTTCATCTTTTTCTGCATCTGACAGAGGGCTAATATGCAAATATATAAATAACTCAAGAAACCAGACATCAAAAGAACAAAAAAATCCAATTAAAAACCAGTGCAGATATAAACAGAGAATTCTCAAAAGAAGAATTTCAGATGGCTGAGAAACAAAGAAATGTTCAACATTTTTAGCTATCAGGGAAATGCAAATCAAAACTACTCTGAGATTTCATTTTATACCTGTTAGAATGGCTAAGATCTATAATAAAAGTGACAGTTCACACTCACAAGGGTGTGGAGCAAGAACATTCCTCTGTTGCTGGTGGGAGTGCAAACTTGCACAGCCACTAAGGAAATCAGTGTGGCAGTTCCTCAGGAAGATCAGAATTCACTTCCTCCTAGATCCAGCTGCACCACTCTTGGGCATATTCACAAAGGAGGCTTCCCCCTAGCACAAGGATAACTACTCAACCCGGCTCACTGCTGCTCTATTCCTAATGGCCAGAAACTGGAAACAACCTAGACGTCCCTCATCAGAGGAATGGATACAGAAAATGTGGTACATTTACATAATGGAATACTACTCAGTTATTTTTAAAAAATGAAATTCACAAACAAGGGGTAGAACTAGAAAAAAATCATCCTAAGTGAGGTATCCTAGACCCAGAAAGACAATTATGGTATGTATTCATTTATAAGTGGATATTAGCTATTAAATCAGCGATAACCAAGACACAATTCATAGAACTACAGAGGTTAAGTGTAGAGTAAGGGACTAAGGGTGACAGAACTCATTAGGAAAGAGAAATAGAATAGATTGTTACAGATGAATGGGGTGAACTGGAACAGAAGGATCAAGGGGAGGGGAGGGGGAGATGAAGAAAGGTATGTAGGGAGAGACAGCTAACATTAAAGGCCATTTGAGGGGTAGTGTGGAAAACCAATGCAGTAGAAGCTTCCTAAAATATGTACATGTATGAAGACAATCTAACTGAAATCGCCAATTAACAGGGGAGACAGAGCCTTGACTGGACATTTCTTGTCACCAAATGAAGCTTCCAGTGCCAGGACTGGGTTACGTATAATTGAGTTGTTGACCAAAGAGGTCCCATGGGAATCCCCAAACAATCAAGGCTGTTGCCAAGACTATAAGTTGCTCTCCACAAACCAATGGCAAGGCCCCATTGTTGAAGATAACGCCTACATAGTACATTGAATATGAAGAAGTTGATCTGGTGCCTCCATAAAGCCTTCATCCCTATGTTCTAGAATCTTTGATACAAGGAAGATACTCTGTGTGCTACCAAAGGAGAAACATAAACACCAACCCAGCCACAAGCCTTTTGATTACTAAGTTCAAGAATGTTTAAAGAAGACACCTTAGGCCTCTGCATGCACATGAATTCCACCTGCACACACTCATGCACACATATAAACATGTACACACATTAAAAAACAAAGATTAGCCAGACAGTGGTGGTGCATGCCTTTGATCCCAGCACTTGGGAGGCAGAGGCAGGCAGAACTCTGTGAGTTCAATGCCAGCCTGGTCTACAAAGCAAGTTCCAGGACTGTTGCATGAATTCTAATTGGTCTTAATAAAAACTCAGAGCCAGATATCAGTGTAAAAGCTGAAAGATCAGAGAAGCAGAAAGCAGAGCAGCCAGGCCCTAGAGTTCTTACCTCTCCCAAATCCTCAGCCTGAAAGGGAGCCCTGAGCTCCTCTCCCCTCCAGCCTTATAGTCCTCTCTTTATTCAGCCATATCACTTCCTGGCTCTTCCTCCCTAGTGCTGGGACTAAAGGCATAAGATCCCAAGTGCTGGGATCAAAGGTGTGTGCCACCACTGCCAGGATCTGTTTCTCTTTTAGACTGGATCAATCTTGTGTACCCCAGGGTGGCCTTGAACTCACATAGAGATTTGTCTGCCTCTGCTTCCCAAGTTCCGGGATTAATTGTGCGTGCCACCACTGCCTGGCCTCTTTGGCTAACTAGTGGCTGGCTTTGCCCTCTGATCTTCAGGCAAGCTTTATTTGTTAGGGCATAGACAAAATATCACCACACAGGACAGCCAGGGCTACACAAAGAAACCCTGTCTCGAAAAACCAAAGCAAACACACAAACAAAAAGATGATAGATTAGGGACAGGATGGGATGGGATGGGATGGGTGGAAGGAGAGGAGACAAGATAAAATGAGACGAGGGAGAGTAGGAGAGGATGGTGAGGGTTATCTGGTGCTGTTAGTGAGGGACATGATTTGTGCATCCAGCCTGGTCAGCTGTGGGTGGGTCCAATCATTTCCTTGTAAATGATCACATGAGGTTTTCCTAAAGCCTTAGGCATGCACCTGCCGTTTTACCAGTTGGCATCACCCCAGAACCAAGAACGACCCTGGACAACACTGAGGACTGCAGGGGGCACTCACTTTCCTCTCTCCTGCCACTGCCTGTCACATTGCTCAGGGAGTCAGCCAGCAGCGAAGCAAACCAGTGTGGCTTTTACGATTGTGAAAACGCACTGCTGTGAATGGAAAATAGATCCCATTATATGACCACTGTCAATGAGTCCAGTGCTTTCTATCTGTAAGGAAAAGACAGTGGTGTTTATGGCAAGGACAGTGATTGGTTAACACACTTAGATTTTTTTTTCAGTGTATCACTTGTCTCCTAATAAGTAGGTGTGTATCTGTGAACAAAGAGAAACCTTGTTATACAGAGCAGTTAAATACATCTGCCAGTGTTTTCATTCTTGGAGGCGCTTTTCTGTGTGGGTGGATTATGAAAAGGGATGGAAACGAGGGAGGGTGAATTGTGCAATAGGTAACAAATGTTTCCTGTGGCTGCGTTACCGCATAATTAAAGGCAATTACCAGTTCTTCTGACTTCTGAAAGTGTCCCAGTCCAAGAAGCAGAGGCCTCAGCTGACATTTAAAGGATGCCAAAAGGCCTTTCAGATTACCGTCCTGCCAGAATACCCACAATTCCTTCAAAACATTAGTGTGGAACATGTGACTGCCTCAGTGCACCATCAGCTGTGGTCATTTAACAGAGAAAATGTCCAATGTCCCAGGAAATAGTGGACCCTACAGAGAGGGAAGCAACATTGTCTATACATAATAAACTGAATTCAGACTCGTGTGTCCTGAAATACAATTGACAAAAGTACATTTGTAAAAGTATCAAGTCTGATCAACTTACTAGAAAAACCTAAAATAGGCCAAGATCTGTCGAGGGAGATTTTCTTGTTCTTTTCATGGGAGTTAAAATGCCTGAGATTAGGTCTCACAGGCTGACTCTGAGGTTAAAAGGTACTTTTAAGCTTTTCTACACTCTCCTGTGCATCTTTCTGCCAGGCAAGACCTCAGATTGTCACCAGATACAATCAACTGTACCCTTCCCTGCCAAGATCCCAGTGTAAAGGCTCCCATAGCTCCCAAGAGCTCTGAAAGTGTGGCAGAGCCTTCCACTCTAGCCATATGATTTCACTCTTGGCAATAACCTGGAGAGATCCAAAGTGGCTCTTATAGTGTGAAGCAGTACCAACTATAGAACTGAAGGAAATGTTATCAGCTATACTTGAGTCAGTTCAAGATAATTTTCTAGGTGAGTATGTGGCTCATAACTGTAATATCAGTACTTAAGAGGCAGTGGCAGGGGGACCATGGGTTTGGTACCAACCTGGACTTAACAGTAAGACCGAGTTTTTTAAAAAAAAACAAACCAATTAAACAACACAATAAAAAAAAAGACATTTGCCTAATGTTTGACTACTTTTCAATTAGGAGGAAACTGTAAAAATAACAATAACATTTGTTTGAACCAAATTGAACCAATTGACTTTTTAATAATTTAGCAATAATCAAAAGAGATTTAACTTGATATCTTGACCTTTTGATATGTACACCCACAACAGGATATATAATAACTCTTTAAAAAATAATGATTCTCCTGATGTAAGTTCTCTTAGGGTTTGTTGCATGGAAATAGTGGAATCCATTTTGGAAGTCTTATCAAAGGATACGATTTCTCCTAATAAATTGTTCTATGATAAGGAGATTTTTAGGCAAGAGGTGATTGGTGGCTCAAAAGGAATTTACAAAAAACATACAAATAATATTTTAGAATCATCATGAATTAAAATTATCACTAGTATTTTCTTGCAAAAAAAAACACTTCCTAGAGTCTTTGCTATTAGCTATTATTATTATTATTATTATTATTATTATTATTATTATTATTATGGCACTGGGATACAACCTAGGGCCTTGTTATACAAGCCTACCCCTGAGCTACACCCAGCTAACTTCCTTTCTTTGGTAAGACAATACTTTATCCCACCTTGAAACTGGAGAGCTTTCACCATGATCATGTCAAACATTTAAACTGTCATGCATACTTGGCATGGCATGCATACATGTGTCAATGCCCTCAGGCTATGCTGGATTCTCATTATCACAATGAATCAGTATCAAGCCTAAGGTTGGCAGGTTAGGATTGAACAACACACTCCATTACAGTTAGGTCAGAAACAGCAGCAATTTTTCAGTCAAACAAATCAAACTCATGAAAATTGTAATAGATTTTTTTTTGTCTGTTTATAAATGTTATAAATCCTATAGATGCCATTTCAGTAATGGATAAGCCATTTTTACATTTTGAGTATTTTTTATTTTCAAGGTGAATACAGAAAACCACACTGCATAGTGTGAATAACTAAGTATGCTGTTTTCGAAAACTCATCACAAAACACAGGCTGTTTAATTCTTCCTTCATCATGGTTAAGAAAGAATCTAAAATGTATGCTATTTTTTAAAAAAAAAAAGTAAGAAAGGGAGGGAGCAAGGGAGAAAGAGAGAGAGAGAGAGAGAGAGAGAGAGAGAGAGAGAGAAGGAGATAGAAAGAGACAGAGAGAAAGGAAGGAAGGAAGGGAGGGAGAGAGAGGGATGGAGAGATTAAGACAGAGATAGAGGAAGAGAGAGAGAGAGAGAGAGAAAGAGAGAGAGAGAGAGAGAGAGAGAGAGAGAGAGAGAGAGAGAGAGAGAGAAGAAAGAGAGAACTTAGACAAAGCCTTGCTATTTTTGTCCAGCCTAGATGCAAATTCCTGAGCACACGAGATCTGGCCTCAGTCTTCCGGGTGGGGACCTATGAGCACTCGCCAATCTGCCCACCAAAAGATGCATTTTTAAAAAGACCCGTTTAACTGCGCACTCTCATCAGACACCTGGCAGTTCCTATGCTATCAAGCCAGAAGTTCCTTGAACTGAAATATTTGGTAAACAAAAATCTCTTTGATGTGCTTTCCCCCGGTTCAGTTAATACAAACTAGAAAATAATTGGCTGGCAGATTTAGCTACATGGCTTCCTCTACCCTGCAGCACCCCATTTCCGATCTTAACTTTCCTGAAGTTAGGTTATCATATGGATGTGTTGTACTTAAATCAGTGCCGTGTTGTGTTGTTTTCCAGTGAACTTCAGAGGGATGAGACAGCTGTTCATTTAGCTGAGAAAGGGTAGGATTTTTTTTTTTTCAAATTAAGTGTTGAGCTGTACAATTGCTACTGTTGGCAAATGTCTACATGTCCAAAAAGTATTTCATAAGTTTTTTAATATCCTTATCCTCCCTGTACTGAGGTATATCAGAGAAAGTGATAATCATATTAAACTTGCTGGCATTAAAGCCACAACGTAAGTTTATAGGTGATTTTCAAATAAATATTTGTGTGGCTAAAAATTAGATAGCAACTTTTGCAGTAAACCTTGTGTGAGACCAAAATAGGAACACCATACCTTACAAGTTAATGGGAGACCAAATAGGAAAACTATGCCTTGCAGGTTAAGGGTTCTGTTTGCAGCTAAGACAGTTCAGAATAAGTTTCTGTTTGTCTTATGTTAAGTCTTGCAAGTTAAGGTTTCTATTTGCATTTAAGAAGAGGTTCCTGTTTGTCCTGTGCAGGTTAAGCTTCCTGTTTGTAGTTAAAGAATAAGTCCCTGCTTGTCCGGTGTTAAGTCCTTGGAAAATAAGGTTTCTATTTGTAATTAAGAATAAGTTCCTGTCCTGGCAGAGAAGACACACATCTTTAATCCCAGCACTTGAGGGGCAGAGACAGGTGGATCTCTTTAAGTTTCAAGGCCAACCTGGTCTACAAGGGTAGTTCCAGGAGAGACAGGACTGCTACACAGAGAACCCCCCCCCCAAAAAAAAAGTTCCCGTTTCTTATATCTGATGTAAACTGTTTGCAACCCCATCCACACGATGTATATCCTTAACCTTATTCCTCTTCCCTTTCTTTGTATTTTTCTAACAATGTATAACAGCCAACTCTCTCTCTCTCTCTCTCTCTCTCTCTCTCTCTCTCTCTCTCTCTCTCTCTCTTTCTCTCTCTCCCCTGTGAACACCTCATCTCTCCTCTAAAATGGACTTCAAGAGGCCAGCAGGAGCTGCTCTCTCAAATCCTGACTTAGGATGCAGCAGCCCACTGGCCGGTCGCAGGTGCACCCCAATACAGCTTGCTTTGATTGGACAATCATAGACTTGATCTTTTCTTCTTGGAATCTCAGTTTAACACTTTCCTTGGGGGAAAGATACTTCTGATAGAAATGTAAAATTTTCAAATCAAAGTGACTCATTTCCTACATTTCAATTCTTTTTCTTAGCTTCTTTCTCATCAGCAACTAATTCACCCTTCTGAGCTGAAAAATCTTGAGTTCTGAAAAGGGACAGCCAAGTTGAATGTTGACCAATGGGGAAGGACCAGGTTGTTAAAAAAACAAAGAACAAAGACCTTCCAACACCTAATTGATTGAGCTCCTTCTTCAACGAGAACCACGTAACCTTGTGTGTACTTCAGATATCTAAAAGACAAACAGTGTAAGTGTATTCAAACCTGTAGCCTCATGTCAAATACAGGAGACATACATTAATCAAATAATTACTCAGAGTCCATTAACGCAACATTTTTTTTTCCCCCGGAGCTGAGGACCGAACCCAGGGCCTTGCGCTTGCTAGGCAAGCACTCTACCACTGAGCTAAATCCCCAACCCCAACACAACATTTTTGAAATGAAACAATTTTAAGAATGAAAGACAAACTAGTGACTGGGGAGGTCAGTAGAGGGTTGAAATAGAGTTATAAAATATCAACGGGAGAAACTGATCAATGTTTTCACTGGTAGGTACTAATACCTATGCATAATAAAGTCACACAAAATTAGACATGCACATAAATCAGTGTTATTAAAACTAGAAATGTCTAGATAAAACCAGACGATTCTATTAAAGTCAATGTGATAATAAACTACAGTTCTACAAGATTCTGCCATTAAGGGAAACTGGGAGATCCATATATGTAGAAGACAGGGAGGGCTGAGGCAGGATAGGAAGCGCCTAGGGACTGAAAGTAGCCAGAGTGCATTGTATAACTGTATCAAACTGTCAAGGAACGAATTTAATTTATAATAAGTAAAATCATCCCATATTGTATGTTAAACTGCATTAGAATCTATAACTACCTCAACAAGTACTTTCAAACAAAAAGGAATACAAAGCAACTTTTCTAACCACAATATTTGCCATCTTTTGCACTGGTATTATTCTAAGTAAAATGGAGAGGAGGCATGCTCATTGGAGAATAAGCATTTTGTTGCTCATAAGTTAAGAAAGCTGTGTCAACAAACTATCCTTCCACATAGTGTGGGAAAAATGACTTGAAGCAGACAGTCAACCAATCTATTATTTTCAAATAATAAGCCTGTAGCCAATTTACTATATGAAAACCACAACCATTAATTTTTCCCAACCCCAGTTGTTTTGGTTACCCAGTTTTAAGGAACATGCAAGTCAGGACTTCCATCTGGACAGGAATTTGCAAAGTTCTCTTTAACTAGCCCAACAGAACCCAGACTTTGCTTCCTGCACAAATGACAGTCATGTGAGGACTACTGTGAACCTTAGATTGCCCTAAGAGTTCAGTGCTGAGTGGGCTGTGTTTACCCTTCTCATAGTTCTTCGGAGAAACTTGACTCCTTTCCCCAGCTTCTGCACAATTCTCCATGGCAGCAAGCACGTTACAGTTTGCAAATCCCTAACTTACTCTAAGGTAGGCACACTTTTGCCAATTTAATTTAGCATTTTTCCTTCTATATTATGAAGCGGTTTAATAAGAAATGGCCTGAATAAAGTGATGCCTACTGTATCTTTAAATGTATTGTTTTGTTTTAACTTTTGAGACAAGGTTCCTCTGTGTGGCTGTCCTGGAACTCACTTTGTAGACCAGACTGGCATTAAACTCAGAGATCCTTCAGTCTCTGCCTCTCAGTGCTGGGATTAAAGGTGTGCACCACCATGCCCAGCTCACTACACATCTTCTATAATGGTTGCCATGTGAAATCTCTTTTTCTCTCCATCATTTTGGGGAAATTAATGTCATTTTAACTGTCTGTGGTGACACTTGTCTGTAATCTAACACTCTGGAGACTGAGGATCAATGATAAATTCTGGGAAGGCTTGTCTAAAGACTCCGCTCCCATACAGAAAATTTCTTTAGACATGAAAGTGGGATTCCTTAGACTCATTTATGAGAAAGATATATTCTGACATGATTTGTTTTGCTGTAATTAGGACGTAAGTCTTGTCATCTACTGCTTTAACCGAGATACAGTTGTCCTTCCCAACGATTTACATTTATAGTTTTTTTAAATTTTTATCTGCATTTTGGTCTATTTAAGATCATTGTAACTCTAATAATTAAATTATAAACACATTTGTGTACTACCACATTTTAAGTACTTTGATTCTCTTAAAAGAAATAATGAACCACATACTTAGTGGGAGTAGCACTAGTGAAAGGCACGTGAATGGTTACATCATGAGCTTTGTATTTTCATTTACTTAAAAACTGAAAACTTGGAATACTTCATTCCCCACTGGAAATCGTTCACATACTTCTTCCAATTTAAAATAAGCTGATGACTTGGATCTGAATTTAAATCACCAAGCATAACTCTTGCGGCAGACCTAAAAACCAGATAGAGGCTCTGTCATAGAGCCTCTGTTGTTTATTTGTCAGCATTATTTACCAGGTGCCAGAAAACATGAGGTGCAACGGAACCCACTATGAGAGTTTTTATTAGGGGAGATAAAGAGTGGAGGTGGGTAGGCCTACCGAAAAGGAAAGTGCAGGGCAGGGGTGGGGTTGGGGTGGGGGGTGATACTTCTGGTAAGAGGGAGAGAGAGAGCAGGGAGAGGGTAGAGCCTGCTTTTGTAGGTCACCTCATGCATGTGTATATGGGTTTATGTAGCTACACCACGCATGTGCATAGGTTACATGATCACACTGTGTGCAGATTATGCGACCATGCTGCGCACAGATTAGGTAGGACAGAGGCCCCCGAGTGACTAAGCATTTTGCCTGACTGCTGACAGCGCATGTACAGTCATGTGACTCCAGAAGTGGCCAGGGATAATAACAGCCTCTAAATGACTAAATATAAAAGAGATGACTCCTGGATATACATATTTCCATTTCAATATCTACAAAATTTGTGGTCGTGGAAAATATATTCATTAATTAAAATTTTATTTTGTTTAGCTGGTTTGTTTAGATATCACCATAATAGCCCCTCTAGCTCCTCAAATATCCTAACTTTGTGGTGACAAGGGCTTGCTGGATGTAACCTGGTCCAGCTTCTGCCCTTTCTCCATCATTGTCCTTTGTCTTGTTCCTCCTCGGTGTAGCCACGTTAACTTTCTGTTCCTCAAATGCCCTTCTCGGCTGTCCTGTTATTTTAGCTTTTGCCTGGCATAGCTCTTATTTATCTTTAGGTCTTTTCTGTCTTTAAACACTTCCTTTGCCCGGTGTGAGCTATCTATGTATATATGGAGTCAGAGGCAATATGTTGTAAAAACAATTGAAATAGCATTGTCTCACATTTTCAAAATGCTGTCTTGGTTGTTTCTGCTTCTTAGACAGTCTCCCTAGCTGGACTGCAAGCTCTGTGAGGCTGGAAGATGTGTCAGTATAGCAAATGCCCAATCAAACTGTACTTTCCTAATCAATCTCTTCAATGAAATGCCCTGCTAACACATATGTTGGATGCACCCTGTGTACACTTATGTCCCTCTGTGAGCACAAGTACACTCTGCTGCAACTGCCTGACTTTGTGTTTCCATATCAGCCTTCCAGCCTGGCTTTGCCTAGTCCTACAGTGGGAAGTAACATCAGGTTCCCTGGTTTTAAGGTAAATTATTCTCTTCAAATAAAATAAAAAAAAAAAGACCACACAGCAAATACATTGCCTTGTTCAGAACTAGGTTTGTGGGCTTCACCAAGAAATTCTTCATGAGGAAATCCACTGTCTAATCTTGGTATAACAAAGCATTGATTTTGAAAGTTTATAGTCCAAAACACAGATTCCTCAAATTTGGCAGTAAGACAGGTCTAACCAGTTAATTATCTCACTCCCAAGGAATGTCTTCTGTGTCTGCCACTGTCCTTATGATTCTTCCTGCAACTTTGAAACTAAGAGTTCTCACAATCAGCCTGATTTTCCTTCTCAAGGTGACTTTAAATATTTGCAAGAAAGGGTGTCATTGTGAGAGCCTGGGTTGTTTTTTTTTCTGAACAAATCCTTCTCATTTTTGCTGAACCATGCTATGATTGCTTTCCCCCAGCTGAAATATGTTTATATGTCTAGTGAAAATAGAAACATCCACTGTAATCAGTTCTCCAGGACAGGAAGGAAACATTGGCTCTTCCTCCATAAAAGGAAGTTGGTTCGTGGGAACATGTACCAGCAAGCACTGAGTCTCTCTTGGACTCCTGTCTCCTACAGAAGGTTCAACTATTAAGAAAGAAACCACTCATTTTTTTTTTTTGCAAGTACTATCTTAACTTCATTACATCTAATCAGTAAATTCAGTGAATCAAATTTTTATAGATATGTGTTTTATACTTGAAATTTTTAGTAAGGAAACAATGATCATTCTTTTTAATATCTTAAAAACTACATAACTTCTCAAATACTTTTATTTTTTAATTTTTATTTTGTGTGTATGGATGTTTTGCCTACATGTATGTCTGTGTCCCATGTGCATGACTGGTTCCCTCACAGGCCAGAATACAATAGTGAGCTGCCACATGGGTGCCTGGGTCCTCTGCAAGAACAAATGTGCTTAACTGCCATGCCATCTCTCCAGTCACATATTTTTCCCCAAATATTTTTATTAATACAGGCAACTGCTTAAGCAAATACATCACTTTTATCCAACATCTTCAAATAAGATTTTCCTGAGTTGTAAGATCAGAACATTCAAATCACTGAGCCCAAATCTTAGATTAATTCCAGGATCCTGTGACATGGCTACCTTAAAAGCCAGTATGGTGAAATGAGAGGTGGTATTTGGTGAGTACAAGATTTAGAAAGTTAATAGTGAGGAGGAGGGAAACACACAGCAGGTGTTTAAACCAAGTCCTTGACTGTCTTGGGCTACAGATCCAAGGAGACCCAAGACAAGTACCCTATTAGCTTTCCCCAGTTGTGGGAGCAGTTTGCTGAAGAGTTAGCCCCAGCATAGAATGATCTGGGTACCTTCTGTGGGATGCCTGCTGCATACATCTATTAAGGGGATTATCTGGTCTTTAGCTGTGTCTTAAGCCTCTTAAGCATCTATTACATGGCACACAGTAAGAGGCAAAAGTTTTATTTTGTAAAATGACTAAATAAATGAATGTTTAGGATACTTCAGTTATGATACCAGACTCTCCTCAGAGCACCTGGGATGTACAAATCTTCAGTGACATATCAGCTGATGTGGCTTAGATTTTGAGCAACATGCAGTATTCTATTAATACTTCTGAACACAAACAAACATAAGGAGAACACTAATTCCCTCCTAGAAGATGCAAGGCAATGCTTCCTTTGCAGTACAGCTAAGAGAACAGCACTCAGCATTTTAAGGAGCCCAGGGAGCTACTTCTGCTTTCTTTCCATTCGATAATTTCCATGTTTCTCATGGCACAGACCTCTGCACTCATCCCACAGCAGGAAGTTCACCTTCGAGCAAGGCCCAGCGCTTCCTCTTTGGCAGTTTTCTGTTCCAGCTTCTTCTACACCATGCTGACCTTTCCTCCACCTCGACTGTCTTCATTAAAGCTCCCTTTCACCTTGACTGCTAGAACCAATATGTGTTGGCCTTTATAAACTCCTGAAACTTGACAAGAAATAGTAGAATATTTAATTATACAAAAACAGTTCTCAACATATGAGTGGCAAGCCCTTTGGCAAACTCTATCTCCAAAAATATTTATGTTACAATTCGTAACAGTAGCAAAACTACAGTTATGAAGTAGTAACACAATTAATTTTATGGTTGGGGGGTCATCACAACATAAGGGTCATATATTAAAGGGTCAGTGTCACAGCATTAGGAAGGTTGAGAACCACTGTTACTCAGCAACATTTTACAAATTAACAACAGCAACAACAACCCACCTAAGTTTAGAAGCCATGTAACTGTGCTTGGCATGGGGAAACCAGAGCTGCTGTCAGTGGTAAGTAAGTGGACTCATTAGGCCAGTAGATGTGGTATAAGTAGGTGATGGCCCATCGGTAATTGCTAACCACACTAAGACAAGAAGTAATGAACTCAAAGGGGATACACACTGAATGAGAACATGGATGCCAAGTAAATCCTGGGTGAGAAGCAAGAGTGAGAAAAAGTAAAAAGAGAACAACACAAAACAGTGAAATGAGAATTTTGACAAAGTGACATGAACCATGAAAGAAACCAAGAAGGAAAAGGAAATAAGCAAACAAACAAACAAACAAACAAGAAACAAAACCCAACAGTGATGGTTTTATAGAAAAGTCAGGTAGGAAGGGCTGAGGAGCAGATTTCAGCTTTGCAAAGTTGCAGTTACTAGTAACCCCAGTAAGTCCAGTCCTCTTGAACAGTTCTTTGCTTTTTCTTTTCTTTATTTTTCCTTTCCTCTCCCTTCATTTGCTTTTCTTTATTTTTCTTTATTTAGAAGATAGGGTCTCAGGGATTTGCAACCTTGGGCAATCATGCTACCAGCTGGGCTGCATCCTCAGCCCCTGGTGAGGGCATTTCTGAGAGACGTGGCTCTGGAGTCAAACTGAAGTGCTGAGGAAGTCAAAAGAGTGAGCACGAACAAACACGACATGAGGTTCGCTGTGAAGGAAAGGAGAGAAATTGAGGTGACGGCGGCATTGGTGCGTTTTGTTGTCCCTGTGGGTTTGTGTCGGGGCCTTGCTGTGTAGCCTCATGCTGGTCTACAAACCCTTAATCCTCCTGCCTCAGCCTCCTGAGCGCTGGGGTCACAGGTGTGTGATGCCAGGCTCTGTACAAAATCCAATTCCTTCAGTCCTTTAAAAGATGTATTTTTATCTCTGGATCGTTTTTGAGAGGAATGAGGCAAGATGCAGAGTAAAGAGACGAGCAACGGAACAAATAATAAGGGGGAGGAGGTGGGAGAATGCTGGAGTAAAGGAAGGAAACAAGGCAATGTTGTGTACCTAGAACAAGACAATGAGTAGGATAAGTAGTTAAAAGAAATGTGGAAACCTCCCACTAACGACAAAGAACAGACATTATGAAGAAGTAACAAAATGCCAGAAAGTGCTAAGTCCTTACACAGAAAGTGAGGGTTATCACAAATTCCTCAATTTTCTCGATAAAACTCAGAATCAGCAGTCATGCTCACCATGGCTCTTAAAATCAAACTCTCAGAACCAGATCTGGTGGTGCACACCTCCACTCTTCAAAACCAGATCTGGTGGTGCACACCTCTGCTCTCAGAACCAGATCGGGTGGTGCACACCTCTGCTCTCAGAACCAGATCTGGTGGTGCACACCTCCATTCTTCAGAACCAGATCGGGTGGTGCACACCTCTGCTCTCAGAACCAGATCTGGTGGTGCACACCTCCACTCTTCAGAACCAGATCTGGTGGTGCACACCTCTGCTCTCAGAACCAGATCTGGTGGTGCACACTCCATTCTTCAGAACCAGATCTGGTGGTGCACACCTCTGCTCTCAGAACCAGATCTGGTGGTGCACACCTCTCTTCTCAGAACCAGATCGGGTGGTGCACACCTCTGCTCTCAGAACCAGATCTGGTGGTGCACACCTCCGCTCTCAGAACCAGATCTAGTGGTGCACACCTCCACTCTTCAGAACCAGATCTGGTGGTGCACACCTCTGCTCTCAGAACCAGATCTGGTGGTGCACACCTCCATTCTTCAGAACCAGATCGGGTGGTGCACACCTCCACTCTTCAGAGCCAGATCTGGTGGTGCACACCTCTGCTCTCAGAACCAGATCTGGTGGTGCTCACCTCTGCTCTCAGAACCAGATCTGGTGGTGCTCACCTCTGCTCTCAGAACCAGATCTGATGGTGCACATCTCCACTCTTCAGAGCCAGATCTGGTGGTGCACACCTCCACTCTTCAGAACCAGATCTGGTGGTGCACACCTCTGCTCTTAGAACCAGATCTGGTGGTGCACACCTCTGCTCTCAGAACCAGATCTGGTGGTGCTCACCTCTGCTCTTCAGAGCCAGATCTGGTGGTACACACCTCCACTCTTCAGAACCAGATCTGGTGGTGCACACCTCTGCTCTCAGAACCAGATCTGGTGGTGCACACCTCCACTCTTCAGAACCAGATCTGGTGGTGCATACCTCTGCTCTCAGAGCCAGATCTGGTGGTGCACACCTCCACTCTTCAGAGCCAGATCTGGTGGTGCACACATCCGCTCCTCAGAGCCAGATCGGGTGGTGCACACCTCTGCTCTTCAGAACCAGATCTGGTGGTGCACACCTCTGCTCTCAGAACCAGATCTGGTGGTGCACACCTCTGCTCTCAGAACCAGATCTGGTGGTGCATGCCTGTAACCCTAGTGTCAGCTTAGAATGCTTTCTTTGGTTTCCGAACATAGATCATGTTCCAAAAGGAACAGTTTTCTTTTCTTTTATAAATTTATTTTAAACTCTATTATTAAAAAAAGAAAAAGTTAAAATAAGAAGAAAAAAAAAGCACACACTCAAACTCCTACAAGGAACACTTCTCAAAAGTTATGAAAGCTGTTGGCACACAGCTGAGATACACTAATAAAATCTGTACTAGGAAGCCTTTGGCCCCAGCGCCATTCTGGGTGGTCTGTGGTGGATGACTCTCTTTCAGGTGTTCAGGGTGTCTGTAGGAAAGCTGGTAAAGACTGCAGATGTGGCTGACTAGAGTGTGGCTTTTGTGCGTAAGTCCTGCATCGAGTGAGGAGTCAGGCCCTGCTTCTCAAATGCGTGTGGTTCTGACATTCTCTTTGGTTGTCTCCACAGAACCCGCTGAAACATGCAAGCTGGCAGGAGGCAGATATCAAAACAAACAGTACAGGCCAAGAAGACCAAACCCTGGGGAAGGAAAGGCATAATGGCCAAGTTCACTCCTTGTAAGTTAGGAAGACTAAAGCAATGAGGAACAGAGACATCAAGAATGAAGTTCAGAAGCTACTGAGCATGTTCTCCTGGAAGTGTCTCCCTGAACAGCACTGGCCACTACCAATGCTGACATTCCTGAACAAAACAGCCACCTTGGAAGGATGGCTCCAGCTCAGCAGGTTCCAACCTAGAAGCCAACGGACAGAAGAATCAGAATTGGCCTGTCCCGAAGCAGCTGTTTCAAGGCATCTGGCAAGAAAAAACAAAACAACACAAAACAAACACAAAAACAAAAACCATAAAGTGCAGTTATGAAAGCAAACAAAAAAATCTTACTATGTATATTTCACTAAACTCTTACCAGATCTCTTAAATTACTCACTGTCAGTTGGCAACAGTGGTGGTATACACCTTTAATCCCAGCACTAGGGAGGCAGAGGCAGGTGGATCTCAGTGAGTTCGAGGCCAGTGTGGTCTACAAAGCAGATATCAGGACAGTCAGGGCTACACAGAGAAACCTTGTCTCGAAAAATCACACACACACACACACACACACACACACACACATACACACACACACACACACAATCATTCACTGGCCTTTGTATTTTAAACATTACTCATTATTGACATAATGCATTTTACTGTAAGGCAAGTGTCCTTGACTTTCCCTATTGTATATTTCAGAGTGACCTAAGAAAAAAATAATCCCTCTAAAATTTCAGTTTCTTCACTAATTCTGTTCCTTCTATAGGATGATCTGATGAGGAGTCATGTCAGCCATGCTACCAAGTTATTTGTACTACACTTATATTGCAGACACAGTACTAGGTGTAATAAATCCTCTCTGCTTCTGTGTGGGAAGCCACTCACTTTCTGTTTAGATCCCTTCTCCAAGGAGAGTCCAGGTCTTCTGGAGGCTCAGCAAATGCACCCTCAGAGCATACTCTCGAGTGCCTCCCTCTACCTCTCCAAACTGTGAGCAGTCAGTCTCATGTATGGACCTGCTCATAAAGGCCTCGCTGCTCCGTGCAGTTTGTTACGACAACTGGATCTTTCACCCCAAGTGTCTGCCATTCCAGCATGTGTCTCATTTCTGGAGAGCACCTGGACTTTCAGGTACAAAAGGAGTTGGGGTGATGTACTTTCCAAACTTTATCATTGCCTCATAGAAGATTGGATTTATTCTCTACTCATTCACTTTATTACTCAAAGTGCATCCACAGAGAAAAACAAATTTATACTTAAAAGTCGGACTGAAGTTCTGTTTTTGAGTACAGGATGAGAAACTGCCTCTATATTATTCTTTAAGTTTGGGGCAGGAAATGTTTAAACAGTACTATTTCACAGTAAGAACATTTCTGAGAGGGAAGTTCCACACATGCAAGGCACTGAGCAGGAAGGAGGGGGACTTCAGGGTTGTGGCTTCCTTCACATAGAGCTTTAGGCTGCAGTGACTTTTAAGTGAAGTGTCCTGAAGGCGCTTTCTGGATATGTGGTAAGAGGCTATACCCTTCTGAATTATTTTACTTTAAACCCAGTACAACAGACAGAAAGCAGAGGTCTGAAACCCCACAGCGGTTAACATTCCTTAGAGAAATCCCCATATATAAACCAGCCTGAGCTAGTCCTCAAATACTGTGCATGAAAAACAAAGCAGCATCCAAGCAGGATGTGGCAGATGAGGGGACCATGAATCAAAGCCAGGAGCAAGACCAGAAGATAAATGCCTGGTAAAAGCTATCTTCCCAAACAATGCCAAGAACCCACAGTGGAAGCCTGCAGTTGTCTCTTCAAGTCTTGATATCTCAAGAAAATGTGTAATGGAGAAATAAAAGCAATTCATAATTAGCAGTTCAGTAGTTGTTTACAAAGTACTTCAAGGAGCTTGAAAGCAGTTCTGTCAAGCCTCAAATGTTTGGGTGTGCTATTAGTATATGTTGTAAAGAGCATGACTTATCAAGCAAATGTATATACCAGTCTGAGCCAATTATGACTAGCTTTTAAGATGTTGCTGTCTAAACCAGCAGCCTTTCTTGATGTATTTGCAAATGCTAATAATTTGGAATGTAAAGTTAAACTTAAAGGCAGAAACCTGTTACTTTTCATGAGGTTTCAGCAGTTATTAATTAAGGACTTATGCATTCTTACACAAGAAGCGTGTGTGTGTGTGTGTGTGTGTGTGTGTGTGTGTGTGTGTGTGTGTGTGTGTGTGTTGCATTTCAAGGCAATAAGAAAGCTTTAAATAAACTACAAAGAGTGGCAGACTTCTCTAGCAAATTAGCAGAGCATTCTCAGTTCAAAATTATTCCAGCATGGGAGAGTCAGCCACTAGCAGGTGCCTCGGCTGGCAATGCATGCACTCTAGCTTAGGAATCCCCACTCTAACCCGGGAATAAATCAGGGCCATCGTGAAATCTACAGTCTGTATTTAAGACCAGTAAGGAACAGTTTGATTTCAGTGAGAGCAGAAGAAAAATGGAGATGCAGTCTGTGAGAAGAAAATTTCCCTTCAGTTACCTTCAAACTAATTTGTGGAGAGAAGACTGAAATAAATGTCCCCATGGAAAGGAGCACAAGCGATTTCTAAAGTATTAATGTGTGCTGTCTAGACCACAAGAACTTAGATATCTCTCAAACACTCTGAATGAGAATCACCAGGTAGAAACTAGACATCATAGACTGGAAACATGGGCAGAATGTTTCTACTAAAACTGAATGATGAAATACATACTAAGCTGAGGATTTCCAAACCTACACTAAGAAGCCTAAATGCATAAAACTACTGTTGACACTCCTCTTCCTACCAAGACCCTTCAGGACACTCTTGAGCCTTAGCTGTTAAGGATGATTTTGCATGAGGTATTATCTTTGTTCAGTATCTGTCCACTATCCTATATATGGGAAGCACGAATCAAGAAAAATAATTTTTCCTACATCAAACAGCAAAAAATGGCAGTTTCTAATGGAAATCAAGCATCATTATCTCAATACTGTGAACACCAGTGATCACTTGACATTTGACTTTTTTTTGTTGAGACAGGTTCTCCCTATGCATCCGTGTAGATCAGGCTATCCCTGAATGCACAGGGATTCCCTTAGAATTAAAGGTGTACGCTGCCACACCTGATCAAATTTTTAGTTATTAATATGATTTCTTGTGTTTATTTGACTGTAGATATCACTGTGATTGGCATTTTATGAATGCAAAACAGGGTAGCCATAGCTTCAAGGTTACACATGACTAGTGGATAAAGAAACCAGAGTGAAATTCAACCCATCCCTGTAGTTATCTATCTATCTATCTATCTGTCTGTCTGTCTGTCTGTCTGTCTGTCTGTCTGTCTGTCTATCTATCTATCTATCTATCTATCTATCTATCTATCTGTCTATCCACACACACACACACACACACACACACACACACACACACATATATTTTAGCTTCTTTTGTTTAAACAAGGTGTGTGTAGCCTACCCTGGTCTTAAATCTCCTTCTAAGTGCTGGGATCACAAATGTGTGCTACCAAGGACCATTTTAGTCCGTGTCCATTCCAGTTACGACTGGCATTTTAATCACTATATTCTCACCTATAGTTTGCTACCAACTTCTCTATGGTAACAGTTTGGTACAATTAAATACCACAATAATGAACTTGTGTAGAAAGTGTTCTTCCAGGCTGAAGATGAATAGTCTGCAAACAAGAGACACGCTGAGAGGTTCTTTCTCACTACCCACAAATCTTGTCATCATTATGGCTTTTGGGTTTAGGGTTCCTAACCTCATCAGCAGTCACATTAACTATGTTCATATATTTTCTCCTTACACATAGCCATTTGTGTTACAGAAACTTAAAATCATATTTCAGCCACCCATCTGCTGCTTGTGTGATATTCTGCCCAAATGATCTGGAAGTGTAAAACCTTTGCTGGTAGCTCATTCCATTTTTGTGCAGCTTTAAATGTGAGAAATGTCTTCCTTGCATTGAGATTAAAACTGACCCTGGTCACCTTTTCCTTTCCTTAGCTATAATTTTTAAATATCATGTGGTTCTTCTCGTTCTGAGCACTTAATAAAAATGATGGATTGCCTTTCTCCAGGAAAAATGTAGGCAAAGCACAGAAGTTTTATAAACAATTTATATGGAATTGTAGAGATCTAGAAGCCTGTGAATTGTCTGTGGACCTTCCAATCATGGTCCTTTCAGAGCTGTAAGGAAGGTGTCTTTCTTTTCTATATCTTGTCCAGCAATGTGGACTTCTGTGTTCTCCCACTGGGCTGGGAATTTGGCCACTCATTTAAGCTGATGGAGACTTCTCTGGTTCCCAGGTCTATGATCTGACCCTCCTTTGAGATGCTTTGAGGTCCATCCATCAGCATGTCTCCTACAACCACGGGCAAGGATGGGAGGACCCAGAAACAGCTGGACACAACTCTGCAGCCAGCAAGCTGTCATCAGAATATGGGACTCTGTGCAGCCACCACTTGCTTTTTTTTCCCTACAGATTGTATCCTGACATGAAAGCACAGGAAAACATCACGAAATATGTGTACAAAACAGAATTTATCACATTGTTCATTTTATCCAAAAAAAAGGGGAACTGCTTTTGTTTTGAATTCTTCTGTACTGGGTTCGTTCAGGTACTAACTTGGGGAATATGAAAACACATGACAGCCACATGGTAGGGGACTAAGTAGTAATTGCAAAATTTCCTTTTAGAGTTTCGTGTATGACCTTAGGAAGCCCACATGCCATTCCAAATCTCCAGATCCCCACAGTTCTAGCCCTCTTCAACAAACAGCTCTTACCCAATATCTGCCTCCTTGGTTGAAGAATTCTCAAAACTGCTAGCAGAAGCACGATGCTTAGCATCAGCATGTCATAGCTCAATTTAATTGCTCTCTGGTCAACTTTCCTACACTTTGTGAATAACTTACGACTAATGTTAGAGTTCTGTAACAGCTTTACACTGACCTTGTCCATATCTTTGGGGACTTTATGATTAGGTTATATCCCTTCTAATGTTTCCCACTTCATGATAAGAGTTTTAAGAGACAACATTGTAAATTAGAAAAAAATAAAAAAGATTTGTCAAAGGATTCTGTTATTAACTATCCAAGTGACTAGGAACAACTCAACTATCCTTTCTAGCCTCTTTCCATGGTGGTGTACCTTCCCTAAGGTCTCCCAGGCTTCAAGATCCTGTTATTATAATTTGATTAGTCTGTTTCCATTCTATGCCTTAAGCTTCCAGATAAGAAGCATTATTTTTAATACATAAGACCTGTCATTGCATAGTTTTCTTCAAGGAATGAGGCAAAGTAGATCATAGAAAACAATCCCCAGTTCAGCAGCTCCTAACATGGTTTCACATTAGAAACACTAAGGGGATTTTCAAAACTGCTTTCCTCAAACATTCTGACTTATGAATGAAGAATGAATGGGACAGAGGATGTTGCCCACTGCGACAGTAGTTTCTTTAGATGCCCACAGCGGTTCTAACCTACAGTCCACAAGTTTGTCTGCCTACAAGAATCACCTGTTGAGTTTTCAAACCCACCAGTGCCTCAGCCCACCTACGGACTCAGGCTGGGAGACTCCGGGCTTTCATGTATTTTGACACTCTCCAGAAGATTATGATGAGCAGTCAGGGCTGAGACCCACCCCTCTGACTCTACCTTCCTGGTTCTATCTAGTTGATCATCTGAACCTCTCAGCCAGCATTGGCCACTTAGCAAATGACAAATCCTTGGACCTTAATGCAAGGTACAGTTCTGCCTCCATTACATCAACCTGGTGCCAACTTCCTGCTTTTTTCCATCTAGGGCCACAACCTTCTAACCTTGTCAATTACCAGTGTTCCCTGTTCTGTGTCTTTATTCTTGTCAATGTAGCCACATTCTTTCTATCACTTCCTGTTCACTACATTCATCTACTCTTCCTAACATTTTGCATGCCTTGGTCAACTATTCCAATTTTCTTCTGCATTCTGGTTATCTGAATCAAAAATTCTCTGTACAACTAAAATAAACAAATAAACAAACAAATAAATAAATAAAAGTGATATTAAGCTGAAAGAATGCAAAGGATTGCCACCAGGCAACCCATTGATAGATGTGTATAGTAAGAGAATGGAAATGCACATTGAAGTGATCTGTAAAACTGGGGTCCCTTTCTCCATAAAAGGTTAGCTATAACTTGGATGACATTAAAGTGGTGATTATAATCATATTGTCTCAATATGGAATACAAAGTACTAAAAAAGTTATTCAAAGAAAAATGAAAGGTTAATATTTTATAGTAATTATAAAAACAAAATTCTAATGAGCTTTAGAAGATAAAAATACATTGATTCATTGAAGGTTTAGAGAAATAAATATTGACTGAGATAAATAAATTTTTCCTAATATATATATATATATATATATATATATATATATATATATATATATATATATATATATTGAGAACTTTAGAACCTTGTAAAGTATTTTCCTATGCATGGTACTATTCAAGTTGTTCTGTGTTCATTCTGAACTCTGGGCAGCATTATGAAGGCAGCTATTGCCTTCTTCACAAATGCTTCCATGAGAAGCTCTCCAAAATGTGAGAGTGGAAAGATCTCTGCCCCAGTGTGATTTCTGTCAATAAGACTGCAGGCAGAGTTATCATGAGACTAATAAAGCTTGGCTTTAACCTCCTTTCTTGCAAGGATTCTTTCCAAAACCTGAAGAGAGGCCCCACTGACAGATTCCATATGTGTTTTTATCAAAATGTACTTTTAGCAAAAGTAAATTATGGCAATTTATTGTAATTTCACTTTTTATTCTAAATATTTAGCTTTGTATATGTTATACGTTGGTAATTCTGTATTTTGGAAAATAGATCCACTCTTTGCTCCTTTTAAGGCATGATGTCCTGCTTCCACTATAATCCACTGATGGCCTCCGTTGAGAAAATGTGCATCTGGGAAAAGAAGCCGAGGTAGACAGGGTTTCTCTGTGTAACAGCCTTGATTGTCCTGGAATTCTCTTTGTAGACTAGGCTGGTCTCGAACTCATGGAGATCCACCTGCCTCTGCCTCCCGAGTGCTGGGATTTAATCAGCGTCTTCCAGACACCTCAGGACTGACGTACACCTGAACTCATAGAGTCTACAGTGGAATAAGGGTTCAAGCCAACTGCGGTCCCCGCTAGCTGGGATGCTTGTGCTGAGAGTGGGACGCGGACATGATCTCCCCTCCCTCTTCCTCCTCTCCCTCCCTCCCCCTCCTCTTCCCTCCCTCTCCCCTCCCTCCCCCTCCTCTCCCCTCCCTCCCCCTCCTCTTCCCTCCCTCCCCCTCCTCTCCCCTCCCTCCCCCTCCTCTCCCCTCCCTCCCCCTCCTCTCCCCTCCCTCCCCCTCCTCTCCCCTCCCTCCCCCTCCTCTCCCTCCCTCCCCCTCCTCTCCCTCCTCTCCCTTCCGACCCTCCCAGGACCTCTCTGGCTGCCTTTGAGCTCACTCAGCACTTTCAGCTCTTATGGTGTCATTTAGTAGTTTCTCTCTTGTAAATGTCCACGTCTTTGACCAAAGAGAAAATGAAGCAAACACTGAACATGTCCTTTACCTGGAGTTGCTCCAGCGCACAGGCCCTCGAGTGAAGGCAGAGGTTTGCCGCAACTGAGCCTGAGCCAGCCTTGAGGAAGTCCACCGCTTTCCCAAGGAGCAGAACTGTCAAAATAGACAGTGGGAAACATAAAAAGACACAGAGCAGCATCAGTTTTTCCTTCCACAAAGTGTGGTCTGCTGGCCCTGGAATTCTGACTCCTGCTGCACCAGCAGAAGGGCCACCACAGCGCCTGGGTAGGGAGCACTTCCAGGGGCTGACTTCTGAGTTCAGTGTGAAGACACAGTCTGATGGCCCAGTCAGCAGAGAAGGGGAAAGCCGCATTCTACAAAGATTTTAATAATTCAAGTTGGAGCTGAAACTGCCCTTAAGTTTTTAACATTTATCGTGTAAAAATATATTTAGTGTGCTATCTCAGTCCTGGAGTGTTTTGGTTATCATAGTTTTTCTGGATTAATGCTAAACGGTGATTCTGGGGAAATACTTAAAATATTCTATAATACTGCATGCAGCCTTTTAACATTTCCTCCCAGGAAAAACAAAATAAAAATTTTCTAACAGTTTAAGTCATTTAAGTAAATATTTTAACAAAGACGCTCTTAAATGGGAGTTGCTGGGCAAGCAAGATCAGCCTTGTGACTAAGTGGAAACAGAGCCTGCCAAGAAAGACAATCCCCAGGGCTCCAAACTTTGCCTTATATTTTAGTCTAGAATTTGGAGTAGCTTAATACTGAATATTTTGCTCAACTTACAAAAAGTCACAATGTTTCTGTAAGCCTAAGAGAGTCAAATTCTGCTCACTGTTATTAACATAAAATACTAACACTTTGCTAAAGTTAATTATTTCCTCTTATTCAGTAATAAACTACTGATTTCCCATGCGAAAAATATTTAGTTACTATAATAAATGATATTTTGAGCAAATTAAAAAAACCTAGATCTTTTTACATGCCATTTACTATCTCCCCAATATTAGTTTATTATTATTGTCCTAAGGATTAAAAATTAGCATGCTCATAATAATCAAGGCCTGTGAATTCTGATAGTAATTAATTAATTCTTTTAATTAAATATACACATCTTGGTTTTCTTCTAGCCACTATTACCAGCTTGACCACTTACTTCCAATACTGTAAAATGCACACTCTCTGAAATATGCTGAGTCACAATGATAAGAGATATTTGTGCAAATTCATGCTTAGGGTTACCTAACAAAAAAAAGTTCAGTGGTGGTTAGCTAAGCAATGACCTATGTGGAATGTGGTCAGTCCAGTACCAAGATTGGCTGTCTTCCACTCCATTCTTTAGCTGAATTTTCCAGGCCTGCATAGCCTTTAACACCAGTAAACAATTGCCCTTACAGCAATACTGGCCAGATTCCTTACCTTATTAGAGGACAGCCTGCAGCAGAACCAAAGGTCTGTGGGAGGAGACAGCCAAGATACGGGACTGCAGACAGCCAAAGTGATAACCTCTTCCTGCAAGGACTGGGGTAGTCTTAGTTCTTCACAATAGGAATGGATTCTTGCTCAGCAGAGCATCCACGACAAAACACAGACAGACTGAAAAGGCCGGAGCGGCAGGGGACACAAAGCAGACAACGGGCTGTTCTTCGCTGCAGTGCCACAGCAATCACCTTCTAGTTTCCCAGAAAAGCCCGGCACACCAGTACTAAATAAGTAAACACTTATTCCAAGGATTAAAATCAGTCTTGGGCTGGCCAAGGAGGCAAACACCATTATTCCCAGCACTCAGGAGGCAGAGACAGGAGGATCTCTGTGAGTTCGAGGCCAGCCTGGGCTACATACCAAACTCCAGGACAAACAGAGCTACACAGGGAAACCCTGCTCAAAAATAAATAATAAACAGTCTTGTCTTTTTCCCCAATGTACCTTGCTGTCCTTTTACTTTTATTACTCCTGTGCTTGATATATATTTGAATATTGTTCATCACTAAACAAGTGGCAGATAGAAAAATAAATAATTTAGGATATTGTGTGCCCAAATTTAATTCATCAAAATAATAGTTTTTAAAGGCTTGGAAAATTTTCCTAGAGAGTCCCCTGAAAAAGACCTTATCTTCAGTGTACCAGAAAAGGTGCTATTAATTGTGACTGGGTCACTGATGTGTGGCTTGAAGGGATACAGCAGTTATGTGATGGACAACTGGGGAGGGCAAGCGGGGAGATCAAGATACCAGATAAGGAGTATATTGTGAAGGATGAGAAAATGAGATCAGGCCCGGTGATGGTGGTGCATGTCTTTAATCCCAGCACTTGGGAGGTAGAGGCAGGCAAATTTCTGTGGGTTTGAGGCCTGCTTGGGATACAGAGTGAGTTCCAGGAAAGGCACAAAGCTACAAAGAGAAACCCTGTCTTGAAAAAAAAAAAGAAAAATGAGATCAGACTACTTGAGTTCCATTCCCAGAACCCATATGGTGGAAGGAGAGAATTGACTTCTGCAAGTTATCCTCTGATCTCTGCATAAGAGTGCTGTACACACACACACACACACACACACAAGTAAAACAAAATAAAATTGAAATGAAACAAAATAAAAAATGTTTGACTAAATGTTTGCTGAAGAATCTAGCATTCCAATCATTAATGTATAAAATATTTCATAAGCTATGCACAGTGGAAACCATTTCTTAGAGAGAATATGGGATGGGGGGAGGATGGTTCATGAGAGTGATCTTTGGGGACTCCCATTGCTCAGTAGAGGAAGAAAATCTCCCAAAGCAGAATTAGAAGTGCTGCGTGCAGTGGGGAAAAGGAATACTTCATGTGTCTTGTAATATATCATCTATTAGAGAAGCTGGAGGAAAAAATATAAATGAAGAGAATGTTCACTCAAGGAACTCTAGTAAGGGATGTCAGAGAACAGCATTGACATCACTGAGACCTTAGGATAATTGAGTTCTGTGGTGGATTGGAGAGAGCTTAGCTATGGAAGGGATGTGGCAGCATTAAGAAACTGCTAGAGAACTCCATTGTCCTGAGCAGGGATAGGATCTTGAGAATCTATCCATGGTTGAGTAGTCTGCAGATCCCAACCTATTAAATGAGGGTGTGAATATCACTACACTCAGAAAATAACAAGATATATACAGGTAAATTATTATAATTGACACCATCCCATTTAATTTACCTCAAATGAGATTTTTACTGTACATATTTTAGATCCTGGGACACAGGTAAGTAGGACAATGTGCATACTTGCAAAAGCTGATGATTTAGTAAGGTGTAGGCAGAGTTTTCTGTCCCATCAGCCAGTTCCCAAATAACCACACAGAAACTTATTATTAATTTTAAATGCTCAGCCAATAGCTTAGGCTTGCTACAAACTAACTCTTACAACTTAAATTAACTCACATTTTTTATCTATGCCCTACCACATGACATGTTCATCTCCTGCTTCCTCTGTGTCTGGCTGGTGACTCCACCCTCTGTGTTCCTCTTACTCTCTTTCTGTCTGAAAGTCCCAACACAAGTCCCACCTAACCTCTACCTGCCTAGCTATTTGCCATTTATCCCTTTATTAAACCAATGAGCGCAACAAATAGTCACAGTATACAAAAGGATTATCTCATAGCAGTGAGAGAAATGAAACACACCATGTGTATTAAAGAAAACATGATCAATAAGACAAAATGGCAGCCGACAGAATGGGAAAAGATCTTCACCAACCCCACATCTGACAGAGGGCTGATCTCCAAAATACATAAAGAACTTAAGAAACTAGACAGCAAAATACCAAACAATCTAATTAAAAAATGGGTGACAGATCTAAACAGAGAATTCTTAACAAAGAACCCCAAATGGCCCAAAGACATTTAAGGAATTGTTCAACATCATTAGTCATCAGGGAAATGCAAATTAAAATGACTCTGAGATATCATCTTATACCTGTCAGAATGGCTAAGATCAAAAACACTGATGACAGCTTATATTGGAGAGGATGTGGGTCAAGGGAAAAACTCCTCCACTGTTGGTGGGAGTGCAAATTTATACAGCCAATTTGAAAATCAGTATGGTGACTTCTCAGAAAATTGGGAATCAATCTACCTCAAGACCCAATGATACTAGTCTTGGGCATATACCCAAGGGATGTTCAATCCCTCGTTCAACTATGTTCATAGCAGCATTATTCATAATAGCCAGAACTTGGAAACAACCTAGATGCCCCTCAACCAAACAATGGATAAAGAAAATGTGGAGTATTACTCAGCTGTAAAAAAAAAAAAAACAATGATATCCTGAAATTTGTGGCAAATGGTTGGAACTAGTTAACATCATCCTGAGTGAGATGCCCCCTCCCTCCAAATTACCATGCTTTCTTTCTTATTTTATTTAAGAATTTTTTTATTTATTTTACATACCAACTACTGATCCCCTGCTTATCCCTTCTTCCTCAACCCCCACCTTACCTCCCCCAGCTGACCCTCCCCCCTCATCGCTTCCTCTAAAAGTAGACTCAGAAAGACAAACATGGTATGTACTCACTTGTAAGTGAATACTAGATGAAAAGCAAAAGATAACCAGACTGCAACCCACAGCTCCAGGGAGGACCCTAAGAGGACCCATGAATCACCCTGGGAAGGAGAAATAGATGAGATCTCTGGAGTAAACTGGGGGTGAGGGGAGGCAATAGAGGGAAGTGAGTGGAGGATGAGAACATGAGGAAATGGGATGGTCAAGCTAGGGGATGGATGGAGTGAGAGAGCAATGAAAGAAATATCTTGGTAGAGAAAGACATTATGGGATTAGGGAGAAACCTGGTACTAGGGAAATTCCTAGGATTCCACAGGATGACCTCAGCTTAGATTACTAGCAATAGTGCAGAGGTGCCTGAACTGGCCTACCCTGGTAATCAGCTTGGTGAATACCCTAACTGTCATCATAGAGCCTTCATCCCATAACTAATGGAAACAGATGTGGAGATCCACAGCCAAGCACCAGGCTGAGCTCTGGGAATCCAGCTGAAGAGAGCGAAGAGGGATTATATGAGCAATATAATAGGGGGGGAGGGGGTGTCAAGATCATGATGGGGAAATCTACAGAGACAACTGAACCAAGCTGGTGGGAGCTCACAAACTTTAGAACAACAGCTATGGAGCCTGCATGGGACCACACTAGGGCCTCTGCATACGGGAGACAGTTATGTAGCTTGTTCTGTTTGAGGGGCCCTTGGCAATGGGATCAGGATCTATCCCTAGTGCATGAGCTGGCTTTTTGGAGCCCACTACCTATGGTCAGATACTTTGCTCAGCCTTGATGCAGGGAGGAGGGGCTTGGTCCTGCCTCAACTGAATAGGCCAGGCTTTGCTGATTCCCCATTAGAGCCCTTACACTTTTGGAGGAAGCCATGAGGGGGGAGGATCAGCTGGGAGGGGTAAGGTGGGGGTTGAGGGAGAAGGGATAAGCAGGGGATCAGTAGTTGGTATGTAAAATGAATAAAAAATTCTTAAATAAAATAATAAGAAAGAAAGCATGGTAATTTGGAGGGAGGGGGCATTTACCACAACTAGAGAGTTGGAAGACTTTGTAGAAGGCAAGAGTATGAACTGAGTTTTGTAGGAACCAAGAGGAGTTATCCTGGTGCTGTGACAGGATGAAGACACACCAGAGGCTCTGGGAATAAGGCGCAATTGAAATCCAGGTGTGCTCACATAACAATCTGCTCAGAGAATCCACAAACCCACGAGTTACTAGCATACACAGAGTAAGAAAGTTAAATACAGAGAGACAGACAGGCGGAGTTCATGGAGAATTTAAGTTAGAAGGATTTGGGATATAATCTAAGATTAACTACCTTTATGCAAGCTTTGTGGCCTTAGCCAAGTTAAACTTGGTGAGGCTAATTTTCTCAAACTTTTCATTTTCAATTTCCTTAAATTAAAATCTAATATCTATATCCTTATATGGAAATGTCATTGACTCTTGATTATGTTTAAAAATTACTATCTGGTGAGGAAGCAGCCATGGGCAATCGCTCCCAGTCACTTACAATAATGTAAAGAAATCAAGTTCTTTGGGGCTGGAGAGCTATGAGCATTGGCTGCTCTTCCAACAGACCTGGGTTCAATTCCTAGGAATCACATGGCAGCTCACAACAGTCTGGAACTCCAGTTCCAGGGGATCCAACACCATCTTCTCACCTCTCAGGGCACCATGAACAGATGTGGTGCACAGACACACATGCAGGCAAAACACCCACACATATACCATAAAGAAAGAGAAAGAAAAGGGACTGTTAACTTGTCCAGAAAACAGTAAAACCTAGGGTAAATTCACTTCTGCTATCTGATCCCATGACACAGCTGAATTTTCCTTTCTTCCAGGAGTTAACAAAAAAGCTGAAGTAAATGAATAAACAAATAAACAAATGAATGAATGAATGAATGCATGAATGAGTGAGTGAGTAAGTGAGTGAGTGAGTGAGTGAGTGAGTGAGTGAGTGAATGAATGAATAAGCAGGAGGAAAAAGCAGCCAGAAGACAAGTTGTTCAAGCTCAGAATGACTGTATAAATGCCATTTTCAGGTAGTGTGCCAAAACTGAAGGTTGAGAGTTAACACAGGAATAAGGAGTGGGATGTGGTTTTCAGCCACACCTCCACACTCATCCTGTTTCCTGGTGCAGCTCACCTGAGCTCGAAGACACTCTGGCAGCTTCATACCCCTGTCCTGCCACTGATACTCTTTGTGACTGAATAAGTATTATTTGTGTCTGTAAATCTAAAGGCAATGAATTTTGAATTTTAACGAAGTTCAAATCAGTTAGTCTATATAGATGTACGGTTTTTTTTTTTTTCTTTCTACCAATAAAACAAAGCAAGCCTCCATAGAAATAAACTGAGCATAGTTGATGACACATAGCCAATTTATTCTCAGAGCATCCAAGTGAAATATGGAAGTGGACAACGGCTTTTGTGAACTATTCTCTAACTTCTGGAATCCAGACTGATGTCCTAAGTGCTGCACAGTTGGTGTAAAGTCAGTTAATAGTTGAGACCAAAGATCAGTCTGAACTGGACTTGGTGGAACCTTTAGCTGGCAAGAAAGGTACATATGACCAGAGTGGGGTAGGTGTGGTGCCTACCAGAGAAATAAGTGTAACTGAAGGCAAAATGATCACAACTGAATGAAGCAGAGGAAGAAGTTGTCAACTGATAAATTATCACTTCAAATACACAAGAAATGTTCTGCCTGGGGCAACTTTAAAATGCTTCCTCTATAATTATTAACAGCTGTTGCCTGAAAACTATTTTGAGCTCACTCCAATGTGAGAAACAAGGCAGACCAAGTTAGTGCTTTACTGTGACTATACAACGTTTAGGGAAGAAAGCACACATGGGCTTGAAGCAGGCATGGAGTTAGTTCCATAGCCTTCATGTGGCCAGGGACAGCCCCTGCTCTCTGGTGAACCAACCCCAGCCAGGGTGCACTCGAGGACTCTGAACTGCGTTCGCTGCTGCTGCTGCTGCTACTCTTTCTAGACATTTGCTGACTCCTCTGTTCTGGGCATTTGGTACCAGGCATAATTCTTGATGAAATAATGAGGCAAAGACAACACTAGATGAATCTTTCTACTTCCTTTTAATTGTGAGCCTCTGAAATATTTTACTTACTTACCAAAGTCATGTTACAAATTACATCACTATACCTTTCTTATTCTATAGTCTTCTGAACCCTCATGGGAGATGTGGAAATTAAAATGAATCTTCCTTTTTCTGCTTAAGAAACACTCATTTAAAAAAGGAAGAAGGAAGTAAAAGAAAAACTAGAGGACCCAGGGTCAATTCTTAGCACCCACAGGGTGCTGGTCACAACTGTCTGTAACTACAATTCAGTGCCGCCTTCTGGTCTCCTTGGGTACCAAGAACACAAGTCATGCACAGATATGCATGCAGGCAAAACACTCTCTCTCTCTCTCTCTCTTACACACACACACACACACACACAAATTAATAAAAAATACTTAGAAAAAAGAAATTAGGAAATACAGTTAAGTTTCACTCACTTTCCAACCTGCTGAATGCCTGCTGTTGGGTAAGATGCTCTGGCAGGTACATAGGACACTGAGGTAGCAAAGCATAGACCTGCCCTGTGGAGTTCTCAGCCTAGAAGAGAAAATAGAAGGGACAGTCACTTCATAGCCTGGAGACAAGCACAATAGAATGGATGAGAGTGGGATCAAGCTCCATCTTCCTTGAAGCCCACCAAGAAAAGGTGTATGAAGCAGTGTGGTGGTATTGTGTTCCCCGAAATATGTGTGTTCCCCGAAATAAACTTATCTGGGGTCAGAGAACAGAACAGCCACAATATTAAACATGAGGATAGGCAGTGGTAGCACACGCCTTTAATCCCAGCACTCGGGAGGCAGAACCAGACGGATCTCTGTGAGTTCGAGGCCACATTGGAAACAGCTAGGCATGGTGACACATGCCTTTAATCCCAGGGAGTAGGGGCAGAAAGAGAAAGATTATATAAGGCATGAAGACCAGAAACTAGAAGCATTTGGCTGGTTCAGCATTTGGCTGGTTAAGCTTTTAGGCTTTGGAGCAGCACAGTTCAGCTGAGAGCCATTGGGATGAGGACATAGAAGCTTGCAGTCTGAGGAAACAAGACCAGCTGAGGAACTGGCGAGGTGAGGTAGCTGTGGCTTGTTCTATGTCTCTGATCTTCCAGCATTCACCCCAATAACTGGCCTCAGGTTGGATTTTATTAATAAAAACTTTTTTTTTCCCAGAGCTGAGGACGGAACCCAGGGCCTTGTGCTTTAGGCAAGTGCTCTACCACTGAGCTAAATCCCCAACTCCAATAAGAACTTTTAAGATTCCTGCTACAAAGCTGTTTGAGCTGAATCAGGACAGAGGAACTGTTTTTTTCCAGGATGTGTGAAAAGATGTGGCAGAGTCAGTATTTGCCTCTTGGTAATCATGAACTGAGGGTACAATGCAATGAATTGGGGTCAGGGATCAGAGGCCAGAGAAGAAGTCAGAAGCTAAATTGTAGAGTTTTACATTTCACAAGAAGAGGATTTAACTTTATCCTTAATGGTAATATATATCATTAAAAAATATATAATTCTATGAAGTGAACAACTGGATTACTACTTTAAACTTCCCTGTAATGCAGAGATTGGAGAGGTAAAGAATAGAAAGAGGCAGAATTGCCAGTGAGGTCATTTTATTGATTCAGGTGGGTGACAGCAGGAACCTGAATTGGAGGAATATAAATGGAAATGGGAGATAGACAGCACATTTAGAAAATATTTGAGATTAGACCATCAATTATATGCATGGAGTAAGGCCAAGGGAGAGTAGGCATGCTATAGACAACTGCAGGTTTTACTCTCTGGGTAAGTGGTGTTGAAATAACCTGCAGCTCACACAGAGGAATATAAGGAGGGAAATGAGTGTGAATTTTCTCTTGATCACTACAGTAGAGTTGTCTCCTAAATATTTAGATGTAGCTATGCATCTTGAGAAATAATATCAAAATGAGCCCACCTGCCCACATGCCAATATGGCAACCAAAGCTAAGCACAGGTCTGTGCAATTTCTCTCCCTCTGGGAGTCAGATTTACTTGGGAAATCAATGACATTTTAGTGACTTAAAAAGTGTGTGTCCAGCTGTCTATTCCCCCAAATCTAATCCCACAGGGTCATCCCTAGCGCTGCAACAGAACACCAGCTGCAGCCTCCCTTCTCCCTGCCCATGTGTCCCGTGGATCCCAGGGACCATCCCTCCTGGCTACCTCCCCCCACTCTTCACTGCATCCCAGCCCACAACACCAGTAGACATTCATTGTGATCATACCAGCTGAGCAAGACAGAAAAACAGGCAACACAGAGCCACCACACTTTCTGAAAATCCAGAGAAGAAACATAAACAAAGAAACAAAATACTCACCCATAATGACAGACCCACAAATCAGCACCTAGACCTATAATCACACCAGTTGCCCACACACCAGCAAAAGTACACAATCAATAATAGCCAGGATAACATGTTTCTACTAGAACCCAGCTATGCCACAACAGGAGGCCCTGAATATTCCAACATAGGTGAAGCACAAGAAAAATACCTTAAAACCAACTATATGAAGATGATGGGGGTCCTTAAGAGGAAATTAATATATCACTTAAAGAAATCCAAGAAAACACAAACAATTGGAGGAGATGAATAAATCCCTTAAAGAAAGCCAAGAACATTGGAAGGAAAAAAACAAAACTGTTGAAGACCTGAAAATGGAACTAGAAGCAATAAAGAAAACACAAACTGAGGGAATTCTGGAAATGAGAAATTTAGAAATTTTGAACAGGAACTACAGAGGCAAGCTTCACCAACAGAATATAAGATATGGAAGAGAGAATCGAAGACAAATGCATCAGTCAAGTGAGTGTGAAATCTAAAAAAAATTCCTGACACAAAACATTCAGGAAATCTGGAACACTATGAAAAGACCGAACCTAAGAATAACAGGAATAGAGGAAAGAAAGCCCAGAAAATATTTTCAACAAAATCATAGAAGAAAAATTTCCTAAAGAAAGAGATGACTGCTTATCAGGGATCAAGAAGCATACAGAACACCAAATAGATTGGACCAGAAAAGAAAGTCCCTCACCACATAGTAATCAAAACACTAATCATACAGAACAAAAAAGAATTAAAAGCTGCAGGGGAAAAGGACAAAAACGTAAAGCCTCACCTATTAGAATTACACCTATCTTCTCAATGGAGATTCTAAGAACCAGTAGGGCCCGCACAGATGTGGTGCAAACTCTAAGAAACCACAGATACCATGCCAGACTACTATATCTAGCAAAACTTTCAATCACTATAGTTGAAGAAAATAAGATATTTCATGATAAAGTCAAATTTAAACAATAGCTATCTACAAATCCATCCCTATAGAAGGTGCTAGAAGAAAACTCCAACCCAAGGAGGTTAGCTACACTCATGAAAACACAGGCAATAAATAATCTCACACCAGTAAAATAAAGAAAAGGGAAGCACATGCACACACACCACCACCACCACCACCACCACCACCACCACCCGCAACAACAACAATAACAACATAACAGGAATTAACAATCATTGATCATTAATATCTCTTGATATCTATGGTCTCAATTCCCCTATAAAAAGACACAGACTAGCAGAATGGATTTAAAAAATGGGTCAATCCTTCTCCTGCATCTAAGAAACACACCTCAACATCAAGGATAGACATTACCACAGGGCATAATGTTGGGAAAAGATATTCCAAGAAAATGGACCTACGAAGCAAGCTGATGTAGACATTTTAATATCTAACAAAAATAGACTTCAAACCAAAATTAATCAAAAGAGATGAGAAAGAACACTACATACTCATCAAAAGAAAATCCATCAAGATGACATTTCAATTCTTAACATCTATGCCACAAACACAAGGGTACCCATGTTTGTAAAGGAAACATGACTAAAGCTTAAATCACATATTGACCCTCATGCACTAATAGTGGAAGTCTTCAATACCTCACTCTTAACAATGGACATTTGATCCAGACAAAATGTAAACAGAGAAATACTAGAGCTAACAGGCATTATGACTCAATTGTACCTAACAGATATCTAAAGCAGGACATGGAAGTATGGGGCCAGGTAAGGTTTAGTAAGGAATTAATTAAATGAGGTACACTCACAACACTAAACAAGGCTGCGACACCACCACTGACTCAGCTGCTGCTGTCCTGATGTTCCATGCAAGGGGGATGGAAGCAAAGCTGCAAGCAACACTTCTCTGCCACTTGCTCCTGCTCTGACCAGCCCGAGAGAGCGAGAGAGAGAGAGAGAGCGAGAGAGAGAGCGAGAGAGAGAGAGAGAGAGAGAGAGTTGGACCCCTCCCTCCACAGTTTTTAAGGAGTCATGTGTATTTAGAGAAGACCACACCTATAAGGCCAAAATGCTCCATTCAATTGGTCATTGGACCAAATGGCAGAATTCCCACAACAGATATCTACAGAACATTTCACCTAAAGACAAAGGAATGCAACTTTTTCCCAGCATCCCATGAAACTTTCTCTAAAATTGACTACATACTTGGTCACAAAGCAAGTCTCAACAGATACAATAAAATTGAAATAACTTCCTGTATCCTATCAGACCAATATGGACTAAAGCCGAATATCAACAACAACAGAAACAACATAAAGCTTACAAACTTATAAAAACTAAACAAGTCTCTACTGAATGACTACTGGGTCAAGGCAGAAATGAGGAAAATATTAAAGACATCCTAGAAGTCAATGAAAATGAAAGAGCAGCATACCCAAATCAGTGCTAAGAAAGCAGAGCTAAGAGGAAAGTACATAGCACTTAAATGCTTACTTAAAAAAAATTAAGAGATCTCATACTACCAACTTCATAGCACACCTGAAAGCTCTAGAACAAAAATAAGGACTAGCACTCAAGAGCAGTAGATGGCAAGAAATAATCAAACTGATGGCTGAGGTCAATAAAATAGAAATAAAGCGAATAATACAAAGAATCAATGAAACAAAAAGTTGATTTTTTTTGAGAAAAATCAACAAGATAGATAAATCCTTATCCAAATTAATTACAAGGCAGAGAGAGAATATTCAAATTGACAAAATCAGAAACAAAAAGAGGAGGCAAAACATCAGAAACCGGAAATCTAGAGAATTATAAGGTCATACTTTAAAAACCTGCCCTCCACAAAATCGGAAAATCTAAAGAAATGGCTAATTTTCTCATAAGTACCACTTACCAAAGTAAAATCAAGATCAGATAAAAAATTTAAATAGATCGATAGCCCATAGTGAAATAGAAGCAGTCATTAAAAGTCTCTCAAGTAAAAAAACGCCCATGCCAGATGGGTTCAGAACAAAATTCTACTAGACTTTCAAAGAAAAGGTAATGCCAATACTCCTCAAATTGTTCCACAAAATAGAAACATAAGGAACATTGCCAAATTCACTGTATGAGTAACAGTTACCCTGGTAGTGAAACCACAGAAAGACTCAACAAAAAAAAGAGAATTACAGACCAATTTCCCTTATGAACATTGCTGTAAAAACACTCAATAAAATACTTGCAAACAGAATCCAAGAACACATCAAAAAGATCATCCACCATGATCAAGTGGGCTTCATCCCAGAGATGCAGGGATGGTTCAGCCTATGAAAATTTGTCAATGTAATACACCATATAAACAAATATAGGCAGAGTTTTCCCATCTTGGGAGCTGCTTCCAAATTTACACACAGAGGCTTAATATTATTCATAAATCCTCCACCAATGGCTCAGGCTTCTTACTAGCTAACTCTTACACTTAAATTAACCCATTTATATTAATCTATGTATTGCCATGTGACTCATTGTTTGTTACCTCATTTCTACACATCCTGCTTTCTCAGTGGCTGGCTGGCATCTCCTCTGACTCCACCCTCCTTCTTCCCATCATTCTCGGTTTGGCTTACCTACCTAACTTCCTGCCAGACTACCCGCCTATCAGCTTTTTAACAACGAATGAGAGTAATACATATTCACAGTGTACAGAAGGATTACTCTACAGCAAACAAACTCAAAAAGAAAAACAACAAAAACACATGATCATCTCATTAGATGCAGCAAAGGCCTTTGACAAAATCAAACACCACTTCATGATAAAAGTCCTGCAGAGATTATGGAAACAAGCCACATATCTAAACATAATAAAGGCAATTTAGAAGAGCAAGTCTGTAGCCAACATAAGTAAATGGAGAGAAACTCAAAGCAATTCCACTAAAATCAGGAGAAATACAAGGTTGTCCACTGTGTCCATATCTATTCAATATAGTACTTGAAGTTTTAACTAGAGCAACAACAAATTAAAAAGAAAGAAGTCAAATTATCATTATTTGCAGATGAGATAGTATATATAAATGACTCTAAAAATTCCACCAGAGAACTCCTACAGCTAATAAACACTTTCAGCAAAGTGGCTGGATACAGGATTAATCCAACAAAATCAATAGCTCTCCTACATAAAAAGGACAGAGGGACTGAGAAAGAAATTATGGAAAAATACCTTTCACAATAGTCTCAAGTAATATAAAATGTCTTGGGATAACTCTAACCAAGCAAGTGAAAGACTTATATGACAAAAACTTCAAGTATCTGAAAAAAGAAGTTGAAGATATCAGAAGATAGAGAGATCTCTCATGCTGATGAATCAGTAGGATTAACATAGTAAAAATGGCAATCTTACCAAAACACTCTATAGATTCAATGTAACCCCCATTAAAACTCCAATGTAATTATTTACAAAAAAACTAGGTGCTGTGGATATTGCTTTGTGTAAATAAAGTTCTGATTGGCCAGTGGCCAGGCAGGAAGTATAGGCGGGACAAGAGAGAAGAGAATTCTGGGAAGTAGAAGGCTGGAGAGAGACACCGCCAGCCGCCACCAGGAGAAGCAACATGTAAAGACACTGGTAAGCCACAAGCCATGTGGCAAAGTATAGACTAACAGAAATGGGTTAATTTAAGATAAAAGAAGTAGATAACAAGAAGCCAAGGTAGATAACAAGCAGCCTGCCACGGCCATACAGTTTGTAAGCATATCAGTCTCTGTGTACTTTCTTGGTTGGGTCTGAGCGACTGTGGGACTGGCGGGTAAGAGAGATTTGTACTGACTGGGCCAGGCAGGAAAACTCAACTACAACTAGGATAACTAAAACAATACTTAACAATAAGAGAATTGCTAGATGTATCACCATCCCTGATTTCAAGTTGTATTACAGAGCTATAGTTATAAAAACCACATGGTATGGGCATAAAAACAGACATATTGATTAATGGGATCTAACTGAAGAGTCAGACATAAATCCACATGCCTATGGACACCTGACTTGTTTTTTAAATAAGGAAACCAGAAATGCACACTGGAATAAAGACAGCATCTTCAACAAATAGTCAAAATGGATGTCTGCATGTAGAGGAATGCAAACAGAGTCATAGTTATCACCCTGAACAAAACTCAAGTCCAAGTGGATCAAAGACCTCAACATAAATCAGATACACTAAACCTAATAGAAGAGAAAGTAGGGAATAGCCTTGAACACATAGGCACAGGAGACAACTTTCCAAACAGAACACCAATAGCATAGGCCATTAATAAATGGGACCTCATGAAACTAAAAGCAAGAGACACCATTTATAATGCAAAGGACACCATCATTAAGAGAAAGTAGCAGCCTACAGAATGGGAAAAGATTTTCACCAACTCCACATCCAATAGAGGGTTAATATCCAAAATATATAAAGAACTTGAGACACTATATAACAACAAACCAAATAATCCAACTAAAAGTGGAGTACAGATCTAAACAGAGATTTCTCAACAGAGGAATCTCAAATGGCTGAGAAACATTTTAAGAGATGTCTAACATCCTTAGCCATCAGGGAAATGTAAACCAAAACTACTTTGTGATTCCATTTCATATCTGTCAGAATTACTAAAATCATTAAAATAAGTGACTATTCATGCTAGTGAGGACGTGGAGCAAGGGGAGCACTCCTCCACTGCTGACATGAGTGCAAACCTGTACAGCCACTACGGAAATCAATATGGCAGTTCCCCAGAAAGTTGGAAATCCATCTACCTCAAGATCCAGCTACATCACTCTTGTGCATTTACCCAAATGACACTCTATTCTACTACAAGGACATTTGCTCAACCATGTTCATTTCTGCTCTATTATATTTCTGCTTATTCATAATAGTCAGAAACTGGAAACAACCTAGAAGTCCCTCACCAGAAGAATAGGTAAACAAAACATGGTACATTTACACAATGGAGTATTTTTCAGCTGTTAAAAGAAATGACATGTAATTTGCAGGCAAGTGGATAGAACTAGAAAAAAAATCATCCTGAGTGAGGTAACCCAGACCCAGAAAGACAAACAGGGTATGTTGTAGTGGGTAGCCATTCCAGCTTTGATCTGGAGGTTCCAACCCCCATTGAGGCTTCAGTAACTGTCAGGCCTACAAGGTGGGGCCGAGAGAGGACCCTGAAGACCTGAGATGGATGCGCCGCCTGCTCTCTTGGTTCCTGGACTCTGGATGCTGGAGGTAGACTGAGTAGAGTTCTCCAGAGAACACTGCCAGACTGTGCTACACCTTTCCCAGACCCTGTAACCTATCCCTTCACTTGTAAGTTACCCCACAAAATAAGCCTCCCTTTTAACTATGTGGAGTGGCCTTAATAATTTCACCAATAGTATGTACTCACTTGTCAGTGGATATTAGTTATAAATTAAAGGATAACCAAGATAAATCTGTAAAGCCAAAGAGGTTAGGTAAAGAGGAGTAATCTGGGGGAAATGCATGAATCTCCCGGGGAAGGGGAAATAGAATAGATATTTGTAGGTGGACAGCAGCAGAAGTGTTTAGGTCAGGGGTGGGATGGAAGGAGAGAATGCAGGGAGAGACACCTGTAATTAGCAGGCATTATGAGGGCAGTGTAGAAGCCTAGCACAGTAGAATCTTCCTGGAATCTATGAGGATGAGAACTCCTAATAATGGGGATAAGGAGTCTGAATTATAACCAGGTGAGGCTTCCAGTGGTGGGACTGGGTTGCATACAGTTGAGTTATTGGCCTAGGGGATTCCATGGAGATCCCAAAACAACCCAGGCTGAAAATAGGACAGGCTGTAGATGGGAGCAGATACGGAGACCCACAGCCTGATATTATGCAGAAAATGAGTCTAAATTGGAGATCTCCATCAAGTCCCTCCACTCAGGGATTGGAGAAGCCCACTGAAGAGGGGAAAGACATATTGTAGAAGTCAGAGGGGATGGAGAACACGCCCAATGAATCAACTAAGCAGGCCTCATATGGGCTTACAGCAACTGCAGCAGCAAGCATGGGACCTTCATGGTTCTTCACTAGGTCCTTTGTGTATGTTATTGTTTGGGTGGAAGATCTACCTCAACTCCTCCCCCCATCTCTTTCCCCAAACCGGCCCCTTGAAAGCCTGCCAAACACAGCTCCTCCCACAGAGAGGCTCAAGACCACTCCCACAGGGTATATGAGGTACATCCCCCAAAACAGTGGTTCTTCCGGTCTCTCCTCCCCATCTCCTCTGGGGAGGGGGGGCAAAGAATCACCCAGGAAGGAACACTCTACTCATTAAACTGGGGCTTTTGTGATTCAGTCTGACTTGGTCTGATTTGTATTGCTGCATTGGCAGAAAGGCTTATCAGGGTGCAAAAAAACTTACCAGTTATGGCTGCTGGCTTGGTATTTTGTGGGACTCCTAACTGTGAAAGTAGTTGTGTCTTTGACATGTTTGCCTGTTCTTGTGTCTCTTCCTCTTGTTGGGTTGCCTTGTCCAGCATTGGTGTGAGGGCTTTTGCCTTTGTTAGTTCTAAAGTTAACCTGTAAGCCCCACTACCCAAAGACCAGATAACTTCCTGGGATTCTGGGAGTTGTAGTTCTTGGAAACTAACACTAAAGTCTCGTGGGAAAATATGGCGGCCTATGGGTTTTGTGATAGTTTGAGTTAATTGGCCCCCATAATCTCATAGGGAGTGGCACTATTAGGAGGTTTGGCTTTATTGGAGTGGGTGTGCCTTGTTGGAGGAAGTGTGTCACCATGGGGGCAAGCTTTGAGGTTTCTTATGCTCAGGATACCACCCAGTATGTCAGTTGACTTCCTGTTGCCTCCTAGCCAAGATGTGGCCAACACCATGTCTGCCCACATGCCATGATGATAATGGACTGAACCTCTAGAACTGTAAGGGAGCCACCCCAATTAAATGTTTTCTTTGTATGACAACTCATGGTGTCTCTTCATAGCAATAAAAACCCCAAGACAGAAATTGGTACCCAGGACTGGGGTATTGCTATGATAGGCCTGACTATACTTTTATTTAGAGTAATATGGACTTTGCAATTGTGGATTAAAAAAGCTTTTGGATATTTTAACTACATCTTAATGGGCCATACTAGTAGGAGCATGGAAGACAGTGGTGCTGAGTGTGATTTGATGAACTATGGGGTGCTCACTCAAGAGGTTTCAGAGGAGAAGCATTGTAGTATGTTGCTTAGAGATCATTGCTGGGAAATTTTGGTGAAGAAAGTGGCTGCTTTTTCCTCTGTCCAGAGTCTGCCTAAGGCTAAACTGAAGAGATTTGGATTCATTCCCCTGGCAGAAGAAATCTCAAAACAGCCTAGTGTAGACTCTGTTGTGTGATTACTAGTGTTCATGCTTATGAAGATTTATGATGAAAAGGAGCAAGCTGATCAGGGTAAATACAAAATGTAAATTTTGAGGAGAAAAGGAGGACCAGGAAGTAGAGTGGAGCTAAGTCCTGTGTTCAAGGAGACAAATGGATTAAGAAATGGAATATAGGGAGTGGTGACCTCAGAGCAAGATCCCACCCAGCTAAGTTTCCAACTTGTGAAAAAGAACTAAAGAAAAGCTTAGAGCTGGTGTGTTAAGGCACACCTTAAATCCTAGCATTGAGAGGGCAGAAGCGGGCAGATCTCTGAGTTTGAGACCAGCCTGGTGTACAGAGCAAGTTTCAGGCAGAGAAGGACAGAAAGCTGCTGAAGATGTGATTGAACTATGGGCCATGTTACAGTCCCAGTAAGCAGCAGAACTTGGCAGCTTCAGCCATGTGGTTCTGCCTTTAGAGTTCAGGATAGAAGAAACAGGTTCTAGAATTTGCTTCTATGCCTTAAGAAACCTGCTGAGGCCAGGCCTGTGTCAGGGGTGTCCCTGAACGGAGGCCTAATAGAGAGAGCATTTTGTGAAGTTGAAGCCTGGATTGCCTTGGAGAACCCAAGATGTTAAAGATTCCAGAGTCATGGTATACTTGCTGAGGAGAGCTGCTAACAGGAAATGGAGCCAGTCCAAGAGAAAGAGGTGTGTTGCAGTCAACCAGCTGAATGGAGTTGGAGATCTGAAGAGTGTTTTGGTATCAGACATGGAGATGCAGTTTGGAGTTTGCCCAGCTGGTTTTAGGTCCAGATTCCATCCAGTATTTCCTCACTATGCTCTGATCCCTACATTTTGGAATAGTAATGTACATCCTGTGTCAATATATTGGAGTATGTGATTTGCTTTTTAGTTTTGATTTTTTACAGGTGATTACAGTTAAGAGATTGCATTAATCTCAGGAGATTTTTAACTCTGGATTTTAAAACACTGTTGAGACCTGGGACTTTTGAAGTTGAACTAAATGCATTTTGCATTATGATATTGTAATAAGCTTATGGGGGGGGGCAAAGAGTGGAATGTGGTAGTTTGAATGTAATTGGCCCCTACAATCTCATAGGGAGTGGCACTATTAGGAAGTGTGGCTTTGTTGGAGTGGGTATGCCTTGTTGGAAGAAATGTGTCACTGTGGTGGTGGGTTTTGAGGTTTGTTATGCTCAGGATACCTCTGAGTGTCTCAGTCAACTTCCTGTGGCCTGCACACCAAGATGTACCTAACAGGATGCCTGCCTGAACACCTCCATGTGTCCCACCATGATGATAATGGACTGAACCTCTAGAACTGCAAGGGAGCCATGGTCATGGTGTCTCTTCACAGTAATAGAAACCCTAATTTAGTTGGGTTTTGTCCATACAGCCCCAACACATGTGTCTCGGGGCTATACAGCTAGAAAGTTTCCAGGTGGTAGTCCTAACCAAATTTCATCTTGGTCAGTATTTAAAATTTTAATAGAAGCTTGCTTTAATTTGGCCAAAATGATGGAACTAGTTTTTCTCTAGCTAATTTCAGGAATAACATCTTTTCTTGCTGTATTTGTTTTGTCGTGTTTGGTTGCTGTCTTGGAGGGCTGGTCTTTTCAGAGGGAAGCAGAGGAATAGGTAGGGGTGAGAGAGGAGGTGGGGAGAGCTGGGAGGGGTGGAGGGAAAACTATGGTTGGGATATATTTATGATAGAAGAATCTGTTTTCAATAAAAAAAAATTTCAAAAAGTGTATGTTCTTATTAAAAGAGGAGCAGAGGAAAACTGGGAAGAGAATTGGGAGAGTGTCTGATTAACCCGGAAAATGGGAGAGACCTCCTCAACAGAAGAAGAAAGAAAAGAAAAAGGAAGAAGTAAGAAAAAAGATTAAGCTGGAGTGTGGCAATGCAGACTGCTAATCCCAACATTCAGGAAGTGATACAGGTGGATCGAGACAAGTTCATTCATATCTAGCTTGACTTACAATGTCAGTTTTAGACCAGGCAAGGCACACAGTGAGACCTTGTCTCAAATAAAATTAAAAATGTAAAAGAAAAAAATGGAGATTACAATGGAACATCAGGAAGACAAGAATGTTGGCTTGAGGCAAAAAGAGAGAGATAAGGAGATTGAGAAAAAACAGTAGAATTCTCATGAAAAAAGTAGCTTTTGGTTTGGAGTACAAAGACAACAAGAATTTTCATGGAAGTTTGAAGTTATTAGGTACCTTAATGATGGGTTAAGCACTTGCAAGGAGATGACCAGAGGGTTGGAGGAGTTGGAGGTGGGGGTGGGAACGAAAGTCAGAGGTTCACAGAGATAAGGATTCAAGCTTGTGGACTTTCCAGTGAGGCCCAGGCTTTTTAATGGTGACTGATATGAACAGGGGTATATAGATAATGGGAGAGAGCCTGAGTCTTTTGGGTAGAGAGCTTTTTCTACAACCAGTGGAGGTGTAGCGGATGAAGAAGGCAGATTTACATTTGAGTATGGAGGTTTCTGGGCTGGCTCCTTATCCCTGTGTAGAGTGATGCCTTTGCAGTGTGATTATTTACTCAATGTCTTTATCTCCACTGTTATTGAGTCTAGGAATCATAGACTGTATGCACCACAAGCTAGATTTGGCCACCCATAATCTTCAATAAAAGAGCTGAGTTAATCATGAATGCACAGCTTTGCAGAAACTATTTAATGTGGCCACAGAGGAAACAGAGACAAATATATCCAGTGACTCCTCCCCAAAGCCCAACTTTGACTTTGGGAGGCCCTAGGGTGAAATTAAAAGTTAAACAGAGGGCTAAGGATATGTTCATCTAAGCCATCCCAGGCAAGGTGTGGTCCTGCCCACCATTGGCCCATCATTGTTTGGACTTCAGTCTGGTACTGTAAGATGTTTTGACAAGTTGATAGGACTGTTTGAAATCTCTTTCTGAGAAAAGCCCTCCTCTTCATGGTGCCTTTTCCATCTCTCAGCATGAGATTCCTGGAAAATTTTCCTCCTTCTTTGAGGTCCATTGTTTTTTAATAATCTGAGAGATTGAAAGATACAAGTCTTTTGGGAATATCTTCTTTTCTGCCAGGCTGGTTATGCCACTAGCTTAATAATGCCATAGGGTCAGTGTGATGTACTGTTGCTGACTTTGTACCTCCAGGATCTTGAACAACGTCTGATGTATAAGAAGAAGGATGAACGAAGTAGGAAAGAATAAAGAGCTTTAGTTAATAGCAAGGTCCCAACAAGCAGCAGTGCGATGTAGCTGCCATATAAAAGGAGACAGAGATAAGGAGAGACCTCGTGAGGACTCCTTCCTACCCCCCTTCCCCCGCGTCGGGTGAGAACAAACTCCATTAGCCTCTGGTCACCACACTCATGTGTTGGGCAACTTTTTTTTTTTTTTTTTTTAAACCACAGAGATAACAGTTTATCTCAGATTCTTTCAAATTCTGAATGATTTACTGTAAGGCACTAGCAGAAATAAGCCTGGAGAAATGTCTTAGAAATGTGAGAACCACCCTGCTTGAGACCTCATGGGGGTGGGGGAGACACTTCAGAAGCTGAGTTATTTTATTGATTCTTCAGGGTCAGAACACTCCATCTTAACGGTGACTCAGCTCTTTCTAGGCTTCACGTGCCGGCCCTGCCTATCCAGCTTCCCCATTGTCTTGACTTAGTTCACAAGAGTGCCCTGAGCATCTGAGACTAACCTTCCTCATCTTCCCCATGTCCATCTCTACTCGTGACTTTGAAAAGATGCTTCTCAATAGTTTTCTGACTTCCAGATCATTTCTCTTCTGCTCTGCTTGAGGAGGTCACCCTGTCTTATTTGGTAGCAGCTATATCTTCCCCTTCTGAAGCCCCCACCCCCCCCCCCATCATGCTAAGAGGAAGCAGGCAGACAGGGGAGGGCATTCCCTCTCCCAGCCTG